>NW_010156440.1:31223-79784 GCF_000695765.1 Mesitornis unicolor
CCCAGCCGCAAACAGCTGGTGTGTTTGTTGGGAATACGCTGAGCTGTGCTGGGACCGACCCTGCTTCAGCACGGCCGGGTCAGCCAGCTCCCTTAGCTGTCAGCCGTGGGCTGATCCTGCACCCCGGGTGCTGCAGTGCCTACACGGAGGGTCCTCTCCTCAGGGGTACCCTGCAAGGAGGTTGCTGAGGCAAACTTCTGCCTTTCTCTCTACGGGTACGGCCATGGGCAGATGGTGCAGCCGACATCAAAGCCAGGCAACAGAGTTGGGGATGGGAAGTGCCTTCCTCCCTGCCTCCGCACTCATCGGCTGACTTCCTTGAGCACGTGATAGATCCCCTTTATCTGCTAATATTAGTCATAAAACAATCCAGCTCTGTCCATAATCCTGTTAGAGCCTTTGACTCTTGCTCCTGTGACTCCCAGCAGCTCTAATTACGGATACTCATACTGGTGATTAATGAGTTGATTCATCTTCAGTGGCACCAGTTTTACATGCGAAGCCCACTTTCCTCCGCAGTGATTTGTGCAAAGAGGAAATAATCCCTGTTAAAACCCAACAGCACAGAAATGTGGCAGTGGCATTTTGCCTTCATCTGGCCCTTCTGCATCCTGTCTGTCCTTTCACTCATCTCCTCCCAGCCTTTCAACTTGGAGAGAACGACCCTAATTGCAGCGCACTCTAATTTTGCTGCACTGTAACCCATAAATCACTCCAATGCATGGAGCATTTTCATGCTCCTTAACAAAAGGAGCGGCATTTTCTCCTCTGCTGCATGTTTTACAAGTGACTAATTGCATCAAGGCACCTTTGAAGCAATGACTTCATCAATTGCTCATCCTGCAGACGCACTGCTGGTTATGTATGCCTGATCAGAATCTTACATTTATTAGGATTAATTTATTCTCCAATCATTATTCTTCCACCGCAAGGACAGGGAAGTTGAGTGATGTTACTTGCTCAGCTACGTAAGCACGATTTCTTGCCTCATTACTGAGCCTGAGATATTTTCGTTACATGCTGAAACTTCTCCAAATGAAAATGAGTAATGTTACGTCTCGGACAGAAGCGCTCGTGGGACACTAGAGAAATCAAGTTATTTCTGGGTGCCTATAAATTGGCTTTAGATCTTCATCATCTTCCTTCCTAACTTTGCCCCCTGTGTTTTTCATGGGGCACATGTCTGTGTGAGCGATGGCACATCTTGGGGCTTTGCACAACGATGGCTGGGAGTAGGTAAGAGTGTATGTTTCTCCTGACTAAAGCCTATCCAAAACCAGGGGTGCTTGGTCTAGGTTAGTAAATCCTTACGAGGCTGCTGGCAAATGCGCTGGGTGTGGAAGGGCTGGCCGGATAAAAAAGGATGTAGTGAACACAGGCTGAGCGTCTCCAAGGAGGAGGCACTGTAACTGGTGAGGACAGAGAGCTGTAAACACGGGTGAGTTCACACATTTTCTTAAAAGCTGTGGTCAAAGTGTTTTGTAGGAGTAGTGGCTGATAACAACTGCCAGAAGCCCTTGACTCAGCTGCTAACCTCCCACCCCCAGAAAGACTCCTCTTTTGGGAAGGACAGAGCTTGTCTGCATCCAGGCAGGACTTTTGCCTTGGATACTTCTAGTCTGGTGTTCATCTGTCCGTAATTCACTGCTGGCCCCAGCCAGTGCCTGGGGGGAGAATTTGCAGCGTATCTAATGGACCAAATTGGGTCATGTTGAACCGGAGCTGGGTTTACAGCTCTGGTTTAGGGGAGCTGTGGCTATGTTGGAGAGCCTTACCTGGGATGAGGAGGTGTGGGGGAGAGGATGGAGAAGGGGTACTGGGGATGGATGGTTTCCGTCTGTTGTACTGTGAAGGAGTGCACCAAAAGACACATTACATGGGCTGGGAAAGTGCTCACACAGCACTGGGGAGCTCGGGTTAGGCAAGAGACCAGAGAAAAGCAGGTGACTGGTTTGGAGAGGTTGGAAAGAGGGCAGCTCTGAACTTAGGAGATGTACCGAAGCCCAGAGCTGTACAGAGGCGTGCTTGTTTTATTTTGCCAACAGCAAGCTGGCTAGACAGTGGCTGTTTTGATGGCAAATCTGCTTGTCCTGCTGGATGGCCAGCCCTGGTTCATGCCATGTGCAATGGGGCCAGCTATTAATGAGCAGTGGAGCAGAGACCCGATCCTCAGCTGGCATGGAGCCCCGCAGACCTGCTTTACCTCCGGCCCCGCAGTGGGGGCTTGGGTTGGAGTGGATGAAGAAGGAGCAATGCCCAAAAAACATGTCAAGAAGCAGGAGATGCTGGTAAATGTGGGTCTTTGCCTACAGAGGGGGCTCCTGCACTGCCCGAGGCTGTCCGGGCTGGGAAGGCAGGAGAAGGGCTGGAGCGGCTGCCAGCTGACCTTTCTCAAACAGTTCATGGGTTTCCAGAGCAGCCGAGGTGTCAGCGGTGTAGAGCAGTCACAGCTTCCCAGTCGCTGGAGGAGGAAGGCAGGGGGCACTCGAAAGGGGAGGAAAAGGCTCCGTCCTGGAAGGGTGGAAACCTTGCAACCCATTAACTGTTTCTCAGCGGAGAGAGATGGAGAGAAAACAAGGGTCTGCTTTTCTCCTGTGCTGGGCTTGCCTGCTCCCAACCTTTCTGCCCTTTTCTGCCACTGTCTGCCCTTCCATCCCAGCTTCTGCGAAGGCAGGACCTAGGATGTTGAGGATTAAGGTGAAAAATCGGCTCTGCCCCACCACGCTGAGCAGACCTAAACAGAGCAGAGTGCTGGAAAGCAAAGTGTGCCTCTGCCCCCGGAAGCCCCTGCCATCCCCGTGGTTGTGCCTCTGTACAAAGCCCTCTGCTTTGATGAAGTCTCTGCAATCAGGCTTCATTAGTAGACGGGGACCCACAGAAAAACCTTTTCCAGGCCTTTGTTAACCAGCATGTTGCAGGGTGCTCTGTGTTGTCGGCTTTACTTGCCGAAAGCATGTTTGTCTCAAACAAGGGAAGAGGCTGAGCTGCTCCGCGACAGCCTAAAACCAAGACACTCTCGCTCACGGATGACAAAGCTTGGGAGTAAATTAGCAGGCAGAGTCTGTGAAAGGAAATGTTTCCTTAAACGTTTCCATAAAAGCTAATTGGCCTGTAAGAGCAGAGTACCTGTGGGCGCTCTGCCTCCCAGGGGTGAGGGACTTGGGGAATCTATTCCTGGCTCAGCTAATAATTTTCAGTGTGACTTTGAGTGGGTCAGTTCAGTTCTTTGTGCCTTGGTTTCCCTCTCTCTGAAATGAGAAGAATACTCCCTTCCAGAGCACTGATAAAGTTTAAGTACTAAAATTTTATTACTCAGTTGAAGATCCTTGACAGAGGGATATTATGCAGATAGAAGGTTAATGATGATGATAGGGAGAGAATAAAAAAAGAAATTACTGTTTTATTTTTATTTTGTTCTTTAAATGATGTTTAATAGCCAGTTTTCAATTTGGGAATAAAACCCAGTCCTCTGTGACCACCAAATTATCTCGCAAGTGCTGTTCTGCATGCTCCTAAAGCTTGCAGGAAAAGTGAGGAGCGAACCCCTTCTCTCTGCTCTTAGCAGCAATCAGCAAAATGTGTCTCAAGCAGCTGATCTCTAGCAAGAGCTTTTCTTTTTCCAGTTAGGAAGCTTGTCTTGATTCATGAATAATGGAGAGCACTTCCTGAGAGTTGCCCACCCAGTGTCCTGGGTCTGTTAGGGGTGGATGGTTCCCACTGGGGTGACAGCCCCATTGCACCAGGCATGGTCTGTGCTGGGGCAGCTCCTTGTCTGTGGTCTGAGCAGGCAGAGGGCATGGAGGGACCTGCTGAGGTTGGGTTGGAAGTCAGGTAGACTGGGCAAGCAGGACTTTAGCTGTGCCAGAGGGAATTAAAGGCTGAACTGAGCCATTACCCCCACAAGTTAACATTGTGCCTTCTCAGAAGAATCTCTAGGCAAGCACATCACACTGCTGTGATGATCCAGAGAGCAGAGGTGCCCCTTCCAGGAAAAGTGCCTAGTGGTGTTTGTAGTGATGCTGTGTGCTGGAGAATGCAGCTCCCCATGCTGACCCCAGGGTGGTTGCCCACTCAGCCTCTCGCTGGCCCTGCAGCCCTGCCCATGGTGCCCTGCCTGACTACTCCGGCACCACCACTGGCCACCCTTGTTTGTCATCCTCACCACAGCCGCTGTAGGCTGTAAATGTCAACCACAGCGAAACTGAGGATGGTCTGCGGCCGGGTGTTTGCTTATTTATTTCTTTTTTCATTTGTTTTTTTCACAAACATTAGCTACGTCAAGAATGCCATGTTCGTCACCCCCAAACTATTACAAAAGTTAAGGTCAAATTCATGGAATAGTTTTGGCTGAGGAAAAGAACAATATAGACGTGTTGGTCCCTGGTGGGTTAAGTGTGGAGACCGACGGATGCTGTCTGCTCTTTTTCCGCCAGTTGTGGCCAAGGGTTTCCTGTCCAAGTGGCAGTGTCCAGCCATGGGGTGGAGGCTACATCTGTGAAGATGCACTCTTGGTGCTTGTAACTGCTGAATTCCACTTTGGAGAAATACCTAGGGAGATGTGGTTTGTCAGGGAAGGTAAGATATCTTGTTAGTTCAACTAATAGACCTGGAGAAGGAAATGGGGAAAAAAGGCCAAGCTTTTGGACATACTCCATTAGTCACCAACTGATCTCAATCACTGTCCCCCTGCCCTTCTCATGGTCCTATGGCTCATTTGAGGGGTGTGAGATCTCTATATTTTGTGTATCTCCTCTGGCTTGTACCCCTCCAGCTGCCCACACAACCTCCCTCTGATCCATCCTTCTGCAGGTCTCTATCGCCTCCCATCGAGCTTGTTGTCCTGCTTTCTTTCTGCACAAATTTCCACTTCTGAGATTCTTTTCCTCCTTTTTCATGTTCATGTCGCTCACAGTGGGCTCCTCCTGCTTTGTCCCACATGCACAGAGGCAGCCTTGCATCTTATCTAGGGTGCTCCACTCCATTGCCGAGCGCAAATAGCTCCAGCCAGAAGCCTGCAAGCTTTCTGTGGGTGACAGTGCAAAATACACTTGGTGCGTTGCTTTTTGATTCCCCATGCAGCTACGTTTGCCTGCAGACTGTTTCTCCCCGGCTCGTGTTTGCCATCTCTTTGCTTTGGAGGTTGCGTAACGCAACTGCAGCATTTGTCCTGTTTTTGTGAAGCGGCTTGTCCCCAGAGCAGAGGAAAACCTTTTGTCATGGTGTTCTTAGTCGATGTTTCTCCACTCTGGTTTTGGTACTGAGCACAAGCCCTGCAGGCAGGTGGGTTGCAAATCGTGGTGCTGGTTTCTGCAGGCTGGCCAAAGCGTTCGTCAAGTCTTGAGCTAGGTCTGATGACCTTATTTGCCCTCATTGGGAAATAATCTTCAATTCTAGGAAAATAATTTTCTATGGCTGTTATTGGAAAAAAAATTTCAGTGAATCTGAACACTTCCCTAATGAGGCAAATCAAACTCTTTGTTCACCCTCGCAACCAAACCAACACCAAAACTGACACAGCCACACCAACCACAAGACGTTGGAGATTCATGACCCCTTAATCCCTTATTGGAAAATAATTTTCAATGGATCTGAACACTTCCCTAATGAGGCAATTCAAACTTTTTGTTCACCCTCGCAACCAAACCAGCACCAAAATTGACACAGCCACATCAACCGCAAGACGTTGGAGATTCATGACCCCTTAATCCAACTTGATGACCAAGTACTGGTATGATGGGAAAAATAACTGTGGCAAGATGAAGGAAGAACCCAAACAGTCTGTCGTCAGTCCTTTTCAGCCCTGTGATGAGGAGCTGTCCTGGTGAGTGCCTCCCTGTGAAGGCTCTCACTGGCAGAGCAAGAGCCAGACTATGAGAGGTTGCCAGACGAGGTGTTTGGGTTTTTGTTTTGCATGATGGATGATGGGGAAGCACTGTGATGGGCTGGAAGAGACATCTCACCAGGTGTGGTTTTGCCTGCTGCACCCCTGCAGCCTTCTCTGTCTGTGGTTCAGGTCCTATAACTCTCTCAGTGCTTGTTCATACCAGGAATAAACCCAGCCTTTTTTTGACCTTAAGTGATGTTTTAGGATTTCTTTTATTTGTGGACCTCGGCTTGGCCTTCTGTCACTATTTGTCTCTCCAAGAAAAGGATTCTGCTCTTTCAATTTCTGTGTCCAATTTGAGGGTGGGGGATATTGCCAATCGGGGTCAGTAAATAGCTCATCTGACTTCGTAATACTTAGCATTTAGATAGTGCTTTCCACCGCCAGAGCCCTTTGCAAACTCCCAGTAATCCTCCCAGCACCCCTCGAGTTAGGTAAGTATAACTAATCCCAAACAAATAGCTTCAGTGTGGAACTGATGTAGAGAATGTAGAAGAGTAATTTAAGGTTTAAAAGAAAACTAGTGGGTAATCTCACAACAGAATTAGAAAAAAAGGGCAGAGAGAAGGGAAAGAAAAGAAAGAGCCTAAGTTATTGAATGTGAAATTTAAATCAGACTTGAACGCAGTGTTAATTTGCATTTCAAGTAGCCAGTTTGGCTGCAAATATTGCAACTGTTTAGTGTAGGTCCTGCCATTTGAAGGTATAAAAGACATCAAAGCTTCAATAACATGTAAAATAATTAAATTAAAAATGCCCTCATTTAGCCTTTTTATGGAAGTGAGACCTTATCAATTTTTCCATATATACTTTTTTTAATCTTGCAAACAATACTGAATTCCGTATTTTCTGTGTGTTTATATCTAACAGCTGTATTTATGTATTGGTTTCCTAATTTCATCCCCCTCCTGCCTCTCATCTCTGACTGGGAACTTGAGGAGATTTGCCCACCCTCGTTAGTAGATTTGTCAAAGTGTCTTGCAATCTGTGTGTCCTAGTTCACATTTTTCCCAACTCCAGTTGAACGGTTGCATTCAGTCACTGACAGAACTCATTAATCCATGTTCCATTTGGGATAAATTTGTGAGAGAAAGGGCTCAAAATCGGATTCTGTTTGGAAACCGAGTACCTGATCTTTGTTCTAGACGATGACTTGCGCTCTTGTGCATCCTGCACTGCATGCAAGTGACTGCGTGTGAGGGCTGGTGAGGAGGAAAGCTGCAACTAGAGACTCCAATTCTGATGGCTCAATAGATCGTGTCCTATCTTCTTTCCATTGTCAGCCATGGGTGTTGGACCTAGGGCTCCAGCAGATCAAGCCTCCTGTGAAAACCCATTTGCTTGTGCAAGTATTTGCTCATCCAGGAAATCTCCTTGCAGACTGAGTGACTCTGAGCTGGCAGTTTCCCTGTACGTATCCTCTGAATGGGTCTTCTCATGTATGGACTTTAAAAGATGACCCTTGTTTAGCAGCACCTCTTTGGTTTTCTTGCACCCATGCATTGTATTTGCAACCAGACCCTGTGTTGTGTAAGATGTTGCGTGATCGATCAGGGTTGTACAGTGATTTAGCTGCAGGTGCTATTGCAAATAGCAAGTAGCCATAGAATATCAAAAGGGATTTTTGCAGCATTTTTATTGCTTCAGAGCACCGTCCGCTGATCTAGGTCCCTGCCCCAGAACCAGCACACACAGTGATGGTGTGTGCCAAAACCCTGAGTTTTCTCGCTGCCCTGGCTTGAATTGGAGGGGCTTGGGGTGACCAAGGTGACCAGGCCGATGTGTGAACCTGGGTGAGCTGTGGCTGTGGGCAGTGCAGGGCAGGACCGAGGTGTCCTGAAGGGGATCCTGGCATGGGAGAGGGCTTAGACCTGTGTGTGGGGTGGAAGTCCTGCCTCTGGAGTGTCTCAGGAGTGAAGACTGGGAACAAGCTGTGGTCCAGGCAAGGCTAGGCTATGTTAGCAGAACTGCAGAGGATGTTCTCTGGGTGCTTTCTTCCCTTTCACTCACCTAAATCCAAAATCCGCTGCCTGCTGCCCCAGGTATTTCCAAGAAATTGCATATTTGACTCAGACTTCTTTTCCTCTCTACCCTCAGCCTCTTGTTTTGAAAGGAGAAACATGCATGAAGAGCACCAAGCATAGCCATTTATTGCAGAGATCAGGCAGGAGGGAGCCCACCCCTCTCTTGTGCCCCCCACCCTCCCCACTGCCTGTTGTACCCCTTTGCTGTGAACTTCTCAAGAAGAAAGAATAATAAAGGTTTGGCAAGTCTATTCACACAGTGTAAAATTGAATTAGTGGAGGTATGTGAGGAACATGGCTCGATTTCCATGGGGATGAGGAGATCTTTATCACCACCCCCCCAGGATTATCCTGTGTAGCACAAACCCGCTTTCGGCACTGGGGGGTGGGCATCCTCTCATGAGCCTTGTCGGGGTAAAATCAAGGTGACGTCTGAGTTGGGCTGGCCTTGCTGGGCTGGGGGCTTAGTTGGGGCAGGGAAGTGAAAGGGGAGAACTGAGCTCAGGGGAAGCCGAGATGAATGTCTGCAAAGGTGCAGGGTGAAGATTGGGTGAGCGATAGGAGCTGGGAAACCCACTGTCATTTTCTAAGCCCTCTCCCTTGATAAGGTTCAGCACCTTTCAATGCCCTTTGACAAGCCCGCAGGGTTTGAGGAGGTCCTGAGCTGTGGCCAGGTCAGGAGGGGCTGGGGCAGGGGAAGGCAATTGGAGGAGATTGCATCCTAATCTCAAAAATAACACAACCACTTTCCCTATCTGCTGCTGTTGAGCTCCACCTACTCCTCTGTTCAGCGGCAGCTGAGAAAATGTCCAGGACGCGACCTGAAGAGGTGTTAGCCCTGTTGCAAAGGGATTATCATCTATCTGTCTCAGAAAGGTACCTGCAGCCTATCCTAAAGCTCATCCAGCCCAGCGCACCCCCGTCAAACCTCAGGAAAGAGCTGAGGCTTCAGCCTGAGCGTGGGTGGCAGCACCGCAGGACAGACATGACGTTGCTAATGACAGGGAAGCCATGGGAAAGCAATCCCAGCTTTCTGGGCTGATGGGCTCTGTGTTCGCTGCCCTGAACAGAGAAGTGCAGAACGGAAGGGAAAAGCAAGAGGGAAGAGCCCTGTTTGCACCCACGCCCCTGCGCAGCCAAGCCAAGCTCGGAGGCTGGGAGCAAGCGGTCTCTTTGCTTCCTCCCTCTCCACCCTGGAGGGACGTGGCTGGGTGGAGATCTGGCCAAACCTCTCATCCTCCTGCTCGCCAGCGCAGCTGAGCTGGGGCAACTGGTATCTAGCACCGGCGCCGGTCTGGCATCCACAGCAGGGAGAAGCACTGTGCATCTCTGTAGTGAGATGACAGCCAAGAAGAAAGTCCTTGAACAGGGGGTGGGTGAGCTGTGGCTTTAGGATGTGTAGGGCAGGGTTTAAAGCAGCGTCCCACCACGTCAGGTGGGAAGTTATCTTCTCATTGCATGGACAGCATGGGAAGTGGTACTGGGCCAAGGGGAAGGGAATGCTGGAGGCAGGAGGGCACGCACAAAGAGGAGAGAGGAGTTGTGAGCACACAGTGCAGCATCTCTCAGGGGGCCTGCCCAGGGGGTGAGGAGAGGTGGGGTCCTGCATGGGCAGCCGATGGAGTGGGAAAACTGGAGAAACTGCTCAGCCCTTTGGTTCTTCCTCCTCCGACAGCCAGATCTGCCACTCACAGCATCTTTTTCCCACCTTGGAGTAATTTTTCCTCTGCTTCCTGCAGGAGGGCAGTGGCCCAGTTCTCATGAGCAGCCCTGCCAGAGCTGCTTGCCGAGACCTGCCCATCCCAGGGTGGGAAAACCGGGCCCAAAATACCATGCAATGAGCAGATGTTCCCTTTGGGTTACTGCCCATCCCGAGTATTGCGGGCCAGGCTCCATCAGCACTGACCCATGCGCTGAGGAGCTTCATTTTTATTGTTCAGAAAAGTCTGTTTCTTTTAGGTATGACCTATCACCATCTTAAAAGTTAAATTTTTTATTTTCCGGAGACTTGGGCACAATCTGTATGGCTGGGACCCTTCTTGATTGAGTCTCTTTCACACCCTAAAATGGCAGCTAAGGGCTCTAAGCACTGATGTTTTACTTTTGCAATAAAGTAAAGATCTGCTACCTTTCCAGCATGTGTAGCTGCTAGTAACGATATGCTATTCCTGTATGGCACACTTCTGCAAGTATAATGTGAAACTTGACGTCTAAGCAATCCTCCAAAATGGTGGGAGGTCTACAAGAGACGTCTGGGGAGCTGATGGGGACCCCTTGCTGTGGCACTTCACCTGTTGAGCCCTTTCAGCCAGACAAGGTACCAGTAAATCAGTTTGACACTGCATGTTTGGGGAATGGGTGCTGGGGAAAGGCGGAGCAGCATTTCACCCTGCTCACTGGTTTGCATAGCACCGTGAGCAAATAACTCACTCATTGCTTCCTTTGGGTATCACTCGTTGCTCCTGCTCCACACCCAAGGCAGCCTCCCCTGCATCCCACAGCATCACAGGACCCCTTTTGGATGCCAACGCAGTGGCTCAGGTGATGAAATGAGCTTCAGTTTCCAGACTAGTAAAGGGTTAAAAACAACCCCGTGCATGGGCATGGTGCTGCTGCCCAAGGAGCTGAGGCCCTCAGTGCTGAGCCAGGCAGGATGAGGAGCATGAGGGCTCCCTGGCCACCGCACCAGCTCTAACCCTTGGCATTTGCCCACCACACACCTTCCCTTGTACCCAGAAAGCAGAGCCCGCAGCCCTTTTCCTTGTTTGGTTTCGTCGTGTAACCAGCCTGTTTATTGTTCTGAAAAGGTTAAATTGGTCAGGGGAAAAAAAAAGGACAGATTTTTTTTTTTCTTCCCCTTCCTAATGAGAGTCTGGGGACCTTTTCCCTGCTGACGTCAGAGTCGTATCCAATAGCCTTTGCAGTGAGGCCTGATTTGCAAAGGACACCCTGGGGAAAAGCAAAAATCTTGGTGAAACCTTTAAAAAGAAAAAGCACCCTTTGAGACGATTTTCTGCTTCTTTTATGTCCTGATTTCACCTTCTAATTACTGATTCCTTCTTTCTTTTTTTTTCTTTTTCCTCTAGCTTGGGGAAGGCAAGAGGGGAGGGCGTTCACAGCCCCCCGTGCACGCACACGCTCCCCAGCTCTCCCTGCTCTTGGCTCTCCCTCCCAGCTGCCATGCAAGGAGAAGCCAAGCCCGAGCAGCTGGGCTGCTCCGTCCTGCCTTGGCCGGGAAGCCGAGGGGGCCCCGTCTGGGTCGCTCTGCGCTCAGGCAGCCCCAGCTCTGCCATTCGCTGTGCACGCCGTGCCTTGCCTTGCCTTGCGAGCAGGATGGTGTGGTGCCCGTTGAGCAGTGGCACAGCATCAGCATCCTCTGACCATCCGGCAGGGCATGGGGGACCATCACCTCCTCTCTCCCACCCTGAGGCAGGTAGATAGGAACAGGCAGTGGAGTTGTGCCTGTCCAGGCTTTTGGAGCAAAAGTGGCATCTCCTGCACTGTGGCCAAGCTGTGCCCTGTAGCCATGCCCTGTCAGGACCAGTGAGGGTGTAGATGTCAGGGACATAATTTTAGCTCACCCAGTGCCACGCTGGGGAAAGATGCCAGAACATCCCAGCTGGAGCCTGATGTCCTGTGTTTATGGCGAGGCCGTGGGAGATGCCTACACGCTCGCTGGGTGCTGTTGAGGGGTCAAGAGGGAGCTCTTGCCCAGAGGTGGCATTTCTGAGATGCTGCTGTGGGCACCATGGCTGCCTCGGAGCCACTGCCCACAGGCAGCTGTGGCCATGGTCAGGAATTTTGCTCAATGCTTCTAATTACTCATAGCTCCTAATTACCACCTTGTGATCCATATGCACTGGCTGGCCTGAAACACGTTCCTCAGGGGTGAAGAGCTCCTTATGCACAGCTGAGTCATTCAATACCCTCCTGATGCAAGTTCTGTTTTAGTTGAAACGATTTAAATTTACTGTTAAAAATTCAGCTGCCTCTTTACCCCTGGCCCATGGATGAGATGGCCTCAGGGTGCTCATCTCCTCTCCTTCCTCAGCAAGGGAGGCTGGGGTACACCCAGGTCTCTTGGACATGTTTCTTCAGTGGCTTTCTGGGTAACTTGTTTGCTGTTTTTGAGGACATTCAGAAGAAGCTGTGTCTCATGCTCTTCATAGCCAGACTCGATGAGGTTTGCCGGGCTCAGAGGTTGCTTGTTGGGAGAATGCAGAGTACTGCTGGCCGCAGGGCGATGGCATTTGATTACTCTCCCATGTCCTGAATGTGGACCTCATCTGCTTCGCCCTCTGTGTTGAAGTGGCTGCATTTCGGGTGAGCTGTGGTATGGGTACAGGGGGTGCAGCTGCCCTGGGCTCCCACCTTCGAGCAACAATGGGTGCTTCCTCAGAGCACAGGGCCAGCAGCGTTTACGAGTCCCAGTAAAAAGCTTGAAATTCGAACAGTACAAACTCAACAGAAGTTTAGTTCTGGGTCCAAACTTTGTGGTCAATCTTTTCCTAAGGAGTTGAACCTTTTCCCGGTCTGAATACATCCAAACTTTGAGCGAGCTCAGCTTCTGCTCTGGCTCTTAAGCCAAGCTTTGCAGATTCAGTCTCTCTCCTTTCTCCTGCTTTGCTCTGGACATGTTTCAACATGCAGTAGAAGATCTGTGTCCAACAGCCATGCTTTCCTTGTCCTCCCCAAAGCTTTTCCTGTATGGCAGCAGTTGAACCACTTGAGTTTCGTGTGCTAGGCCCAGTGTAATTCCTTTGCTCTGCTCTGGTGTGCAAGGATCTGGGCGCACCAGGCTGCAGGGCAAGGTGCCTGGATGCCTGCACAGACACCGGTATAGGGTGCACCTCACTGATGCAATCAGTGGGACTTGTTGTGAACCTCTCTAATTAGTGTCTTATTGCATACTAAATGCAGGCTATGACCATGCACTCAACTGGCTGCAAATGCTGTTGGCTTGACAAACCTGCTTGTTCTTCTGCTTAGTGCTGGCAGTGAAAAACCCTGCTGGGAAAAGGTGTCTTCTGGAAAAATAAATCCCTCTGTGTCCTGACATGGGGAGGGTCTGCATGTGGGACTTTGTATGCAGGGCTCAGGTAGGATCCATGACTCTCTTTGTCCTGCAGCCTAATACTCCTGTGATAAAGCAGGTACTCATGCAGGGTAGAAAGAGGCTTCGTAAGAAACGGTGAACAAGGTTATATTATGAGGAAGAAGAGCTCAGGATTTTGTCTGTCTATCTTAAAGCAAGATTTCATTCAGTGCTCTTTGGAGTGATTGAAATAAGTGACTGGCTGGGAACAGGCACATATTGCCTGTCTGCATGACGAAGAACCCAGAAGTGATTTCTGGTTCTGTCACACTGTGTGTAGTCCTGAGGATGCTCTTTCGGTTGGAGGTTGGGTAGCCATGGCCTAGGAACATCACTCGTTGGGAAAAGGTCAGCAGGGAAACACAGCAAAGACCAGAAACGGTTTCAGCGCAGACCACACCGTGCTTTGCCATGGCAGCATCTTGGCAGCTGGTGACATGTCTGGGGACAGCTCTGTTTGCACAAGGGAGTCGAGGGCTGTTGTGGCACAAAGAAGTGAAGCAGTGGGGCTGGGAGTCACGGCACCAGCCCCATGGCACCCAACTGCTCTCTGTGGCACCCCCAGCCACCGGCAGCACAGCCTGTCCCCAGAAAACTGCAGTGGCCACCTCTTCCAATAAAAACATCCCAGCTGCTGCAGCAGTTGAGCGAGAGGCTGGAGGGGGCGAGCGCTGTGGCGTGGTGCACGTGTGGCAAGGAGGTCCCAGCGATGGCGTGGACCAGACTGCAGCACTGGCTGTCGTCTTGATGTTCTCCTTTCTGGAGACCTGCTGTCTCCAAACAAGTTTGTCTCTGAACAACTTTGTCTCCAATAGCCACAATACATTGGGAAAGTTGGGAGCACCTTCCAGCTGCCTCTCCTCCTTGTTTTCTCTCGTCTCTCTTCTCTTCCTCCTCCTCTGCCCCATCACCACTTTCTGCTGCTTCTTCTCACTTCGAAGTTACCTTCAGCAAACACCACTGCATCCTGCCCGAGCCAGGTGAAAAAGCAGCTCCGGCCCCATGGCCAAATGTAGGCTTAGAGGCACAGCACAGACACAGTTCCATTAAGCCAGGCTGAGCCTTACGGGAATCGTTCCTGGCCCAGGCTTGCAAAACAAATATAGCACATTGGTTTGCTTTGGCTGCGCCAGGAGGGTCATGCAGGGACACAGGTTTGCTGTTCTGATGGGAGGCAAGGTCCAAAGAGCAGCGTAATAGGCTGGAAAGCCGTGGAAATGGTATGTCATTATTTACATGTCAGGGACGGAGCCAGCAAAGGCTGAGGATGGGCTCATAGGAGCAGTCCATGTTAGCGCTTGTGCTTATCATCTGTGGGAGAGATGCAGGGAAGCACTGAGGATGGTGGGGTCCCAGCCATGTGTTCGACCAGAGCAGAGATGAGCGAAAGCCACCCCTGTCCTGCGAAGGTCAGGCAGTGTCCCAGTGTCCTGTTGTCCCAATGTCTCATACATCCAAGCTCACACTGCTCGTCTACACCTGCTCAGCTGTCTCAAAGCACGACAGCTCCGTACTGAGTCAAAGCATCCGAAGCTTTCCTGGGTTTTAGCAGAGGTTTGACCCTCACAAGCCTGTCTGGGGACTTCTCCTGCCTTGGGTCCAGCAAGGGATGGGTGCAGAGGTGCTGGCAGCTGCAGCTCAGTGTGGGGAACTCGCTGTGCTGCCGTGAGCATGGGATTCATTCTGCCCCTTGCCGCATAACCTGGGCAAGGAGACTTTTCCCCTAGTTCTGCTACATCTAAACTGTTTAAATTGCCAGTTCTTTGGGGTAGGAATTATTCATCCATAAAGCATCCAGCATGTGTTGGTTATTATTTGGATATGTTATTATGAGTCAAATAGGCAGTAATAATTTATGCTGGAGCTGGAGCTGACCTTTGTACACCAGGGAAACTAACCTGAAAAGGGAAAACAGTGACGCCATCCACTGTGTTTACTGACATTTTGGCTTTTTACTGGCATGTTTTCAAACACCAAAAAAAGACAGTAAGTGGATTCTCTATCAGTACACATAGATATAGTATATAAACATGATGGAGAAACACAGGGTTTAGTTCTGTATCTTTATTTTGTGTGTATCTGTATTTATGTAAATATAAAAATGCAGGCATCAGATTTGCAAAATTAATATCTAAATTATTTTCTGTTCACGTGCTTTCTGTTTATGACCAAAACATGACTTCCTTTTCTTTCATAACCCAGCATTTAACTGAAAACCAAAAAAGCCATAAAACTAGATTCTATATAAAAACTTCTCATATCATCTGAAGCTTACAGTAGACTAAGAGGAAAAAAAATGCTTTAAAGTTGATTTACCAGTTTTATTGCTGTGTTTGGGGTGGGGGGACTTGAAATATGGACCAGTACCAGGATTCAGTCTTTGATTTTAAGTCTTTTCCTCGGTAATTTCAGTGCTGGTTGCTAGCCCCATCCAGGAGGTGGGCACAGACGTGCCCATGGGCACGCACACGCGCACACGCAATCGCTCTCCTCTCTTTCATGCTCCCATCCAGCCCAGCCCATGCAGACGGCTCTTCCTCTGTTCAGTCATCACCTTATAAATAGCTTTTCCTTCGTGTGCTTGGCCAAGTGCATAACGCAGTGAGTGCTACCCAGAGCTCCTCGGATCCTGGTTGCAGGTTTGCTGCTGACCCACTGGGGGAGTTTAGGTTGTTGCTTCCCCCCTTAGATCCTAATTTTTCGTTTGGTTTGTTTTTTTGGGATTGGGAATTTTCTAGGACAGAGATCATGTCTATGTGCCCAGCACGAACAGATATTAATTAAACCCAAAGAGGGCCTGGATATTCGGTCTGAAGGGAAAAGAGATGTGTATGCATATATACGTGTATATATACACACTATACATGTACTTAATTGTGATCAAAGGGATCAATTCCCCTTCTTTCCCTCCTATAATAATTTGAAATATTCCATTAAATAAAATCTCCCCTTTACAGCACTCTACCCCCTCATAAAACTTGCCTAGGGTTAATTTAGGGGCTTTGTTGTATGAAAGTGAAAAGATTTTTCTCTTCCTGACATTTTAAAAACTTAATATTTTTAACCATCTGTGATTGTCTTAAAAAAAGGCACTTTGAAAGCTAAAATTGCATTGTTCCATTCAAAAAATATAGTGGGGCAGTTTGTACACTGTCAAAAGGATTACCTCGCTTTGCTTCCCCCAACTCAAAATTTCATTGGCCTGTACACCTGCTTCTAAACCTGGTATTTTTAACCAGAAGGACTCTTTTACTGGACATTCCTAACTAGCCCTGCTCATAACTGGCTCATTGTCTGGGAGATGCTGTAGTTCATTGCACGTGGCCCAAGCCTTTCCTTGAAGGGAACACCAGGTTTGGGTCCCTTTGCATTCCCCAGGGAACCAGTGGTGCCTCTGGGGCTTGGGCATGTCCCGTGGTTGGGTCCCACCACCCACTGCCCCACATGCAACTTCCCTGCACTGTGCTCTGCCCACTTAAGGCAGAGGTGGATCAAACACGAACAGAGGCTGGTGGTCCCCAGGCACAAACCAGGAGCCCCTTGCACTGTGCCACACATGAGGACGTGTGTGCAGGTGCACGAGTGTCCCTGTGTGCACAAGTAGTCTCCATTTATTATTATATGTTTTTGCAAGCCCTGAGCTTCCCCAGGTCAGCCAAGAATGTGTCCTTCTCCTTCTGTACCACAGCTCCCCGCTGGCTTGGCTCACTGGAGGGTTTTCATGTTTGCTCCTGTGGTCTCTCAAGACAAAAGGGCTGGGATTTCTCCAAGCCTGGGATGTTTTTGATTTGTTGTTTTCTTTTTTCACATTGTCCTTGCAAGGTGAGCTGCTCCAGCTGACATGACACGGCTTCAGACCTCTCCTCCTTCCCACTCCCATTCCTCATGTGGAAACCCCACTGTCTCTCCACGGGTGTCTGCAAGCCACGGGAGACCCTCCTGGCTGCCCTGAGCCCTGTATCATGAACGTGCTCGAAAATAGCTCCAGCAGCACCTTTCTTAAATCATGGATATTACACGCAGCCTCAATGTTCGTTGGGAGGCCACTGGAATGGCTGGGAGGGATTTACCAGGTCCAAATTCACTTGACAGAAAAACAAAATTCCAGCGTAATTTTAACCAGCTGTGGTGGGAGAGTGAAAGAGAGAGAGAGGCAAGGAGAAGGAAAGCTCAGTGTGTGGGGGGATCGTGTGGGAGGGGAGGTGGGAGAGAGCTGGTGCTGCACATGGACTGGTTTGAGCGGCGCCAAGAGGAGCTCTGGGAGGCCACAGCATTGTGGGTTGGTGACAATGAGGACTCGGTGTCTGCCTTTCCCCATAGTGGCCATTGGGCCTTGGCTGTTGTAGGAGATGATGACGGTGCCAATGGGGCAGCACTGGAGTGGTTTCACCCTGCTGAGCCCTCCTGGCATCACTGCTGTTTGCCCAGGGGATGTGCTTTCCCCGCCAGACAGGACCAGATCCATGCTGTGTTCATGTCAACTTTGGTAGCACAGTGGAGAGTGTATACATGATGTTAAAAATATTGCCTGAAAATTCAGTGGATGTTTAAAAAGAAAAAAAAAAGGGAAAAGAGCTACATGATTCCAATATCTAGCTTTTGGGTTTATATTCTTTGGTATTGCAGAAAGAGGATAGCATGTCCTTCAAAGACATAGGAAGCAAATACATTTAGTTTCAGTATTATTTTAATTTAAAATTTAATTTAAATAATGCAAATTCATATTTTATAGTGTAATAATGGATTTTATACATGTATATGTTGTGTTCATTTTGTAGGTATAATTGGAACAATGCAATTTTAAATTAAATATGAGCTACTTTTACATCTAACTCTGAAAATACATATTCATGATTTCAAAAAGTAGAGAACATACAAAGAGAGATTATGTTTTTTTCAATAACCTGATATGTTTAAAGACATTTTATTACATTTTTTTATGTTTTCCATCCCCTGTTTCCATTCTAGACTGCATGTACCAAGGGAGTCAAACATCTGATGAATCTGGGGACTCCTGTTTGAACCCTACTGCAACGTAATAATTTTTCCACATACATAAAATATAAGTACAGCTTCAACTTCCTCAGTGAGCTGCAGATGAATAGCTCATTGAAACCAGGGAGATGTCAGGCATACACAAAGCTGTGCTCGTGTCGAGATTTTGCGGGATCAGGGTTATGTGTTATGATGCATAAATGTTGGTAACAATGTGTTCTTGTAGGACATAAATACAGGAGATCATTCACACAGTTTACAAGAAAAAGCCACAGTGTTCATGCTGGTAAAAGTATGCAGCTGAATGCTGTCCTGTGGGGAGGGATGTCCTGCTCAATTGAGAAGAAATTCCTTGGAGATCAATGAGCGGAGCATCCTGAGCTTCCCGGTGATAATTTCCATGGAATTATAACAAGTGGTTCTTTTTATTATTATTTTTTTACTTTTTTTTTTTTTAAAAAAAAAGAGCAGCACAGCATTGTAGCTCCATGCTTGGTTTAGTGAGTGCTTCTCTGTGCAGTGAACCTGATGCAGGCAAGAGATATGGTGTGGTGGGGTTGGGCTGGAGCAGGAAGGCCACAGGTTGGAGAAATCTGCTTAATCTATGGTGCAGAAGAGGCTTTTGGGATGCAGTTGTGCTAGATGTCCTACAATGTGTGAGGGTGGCTGAGACCCCTTGCTTCTCCGGGTGTGCCCCCACAGCAGTGGTCTCCTGCTCCCGTCGTGCTGTTAGGGGACACATGGTATGAGACGGTTCCATGTGCCTGTCCACAAGTGTGGCAGTTGTGGTTGATGTTCTTGGAGCTTCTGAACCCCGATACTGCCTGTCCTATTGACTTATGTTCCGATAGTCCCCTTGACTATGTGCATGCCCTGCTTTCTCAATTTTTCCCCTGTAGATGTTACAGTTTTGTGAAGGCAACTGTATGAGACTGAGTTTTGCATCTTCTGGAGATCGACGTCTCTTCCTATCCAGGTGCACCCTGCAGATCAGGTCTGTCCAAGCCATAATCCTGACCAGTGGTGGAAATTTGATGAAAGTCAATTCTGTGGAAAAGAAACCCTGATAAGGTGGAAAGCAGCTGGGTGGGGCATAGTAAGACCACCTTCTGTGTTGGTATCACTTCCCATTTTTTTATTTATACGTTGAGTATTTTTGGAAAGCCTGATTCAAAAGGGCAAGCATTTAAAGGAGCTGTGTGACTGTTCCAAATATTGTTCAGGTAAAAGTGGCACCTCCTCTTCCTGGAAGCCTAAAGGCTGTTCATTTACTGTGACTTAGAATGCCTGGGAGAAACTTTTCTGCATGAAATATGCCAGCGGTGGTGGGTGGCATCTGGCACACAGCCTGAAAGGTGTCCTCTGAGCCCACTTTCCATATCAACTCTGCTGCCCAGGTAACATTGAGTTGCCTGTTGACTATCGCTTGTTCTCCTGGACCCTGACACTCTCACTTCGCTTTTCAATGCATTACATGGTTTCTGTCAGCTCAAATAGCCCAACTAGGCTTCATACAGTGATATTTACCCCCATATGCATGGCTGACTTTGTTTCTATCTGGTCCTCACAACTGGATAAGACATGAGTGAACCTGGGAGACCTGGGGAGGGCAGTTTTGTCTTACACCAGACTGTTTTACCTACAGCAGCATCTGTTCCACTCAATCTTGTTCACTACCAAGCTGGTTAGGAGCAGGGAGACTGAGAAGTGGTGGCAAATGAATTAGGATGTTGATTTCCCATTGATTTCTGAGGTGCCCCTTTCCTTCAGCTGTCCTGGGGATGTTGACATCACCACTTCTGGAGATGCTGCTGACTTAAGTATTATTTAGCGTGAAAAAACTGAGCTTAGATGTAACATGTGTCTAAAAGGATCTATCTTCCCCTGAGAGCCCGGAGGTGTTGAGTCTCTCTGATCACTCAGTCCTGGGCTCTCACCCATGGATAATTATGTTCTTCCATGGATAATCCTGAAGGCCAAGTTCTGCTGGAGCAGGAGGACTTGCAGGTGAGCAGTGGTCAGCTCTTTGTGCTCCATACAGCTGTTGCTGCAGCCACTCTTCAGTTCTCTATCTAGGGAGGGTCAGAGGCAAGGAAAATAAAATCTTGACGTAACTGGCCCTCCCTTCCCTATTCAGTAGCAGCGGTGAAATTCATGATCCATTCCTGTTGGTGCTGAACTACCCTTCATGGCTTCTCGTGGGAGCACTTGGGACTTTGCCTCTGTCCAAGGGGCGATATTAAGCAAAACACTTCGTGCCTCAGTCCATAGCAATCCCTGGACTGGGAGCCGGGCTGCTATGGTGACAGTCTCCCTCAAGATGCCTAAATCAATTAGACAGGGACACATCATCTCTGGTCTCTCAATGTTTTCCCCGTTGCCCTCCCCCATCCCATCTTGCTGCATGTTCTGTGTGAGATACCTACCACTCCCAGCCGGTAATGACTTCCACATGGGGCTGGACCTTGTGGACAAATCCCTTGCAACAATAGGAAATGTTCCTTGGTCTCTCATTGTGTCTGTCTTTGGGAAGGAGGAGAAGGCGTTGACGACAAGCCGAAGAGCTCTGATATTCCTCCTGGACAGCTGATTAATTCCATCCTCTGCATCCGCTCTGGACCATCCCGCCCCGCCCCGCGCCTTCTGCTTTTTATTGTTCTCTCCACCTGGCTCCCTCTGGCAAGGAAACCGATGGGATTTCGTGCCACGTGGAGCTCTAAATGGAAAACCCGGACAGTGAGAGCCTTTGCTTCCCCCGCAGCCCAGGTCCAGTGGCTCTTGCTGGAGGAGGAGAGGCTGCATCTTCCTCGCAGCCAAGACTGAGCACTGGAACGGGGACGCAACATTCCTCCCCAGCACGTCTGCTCCCGCCTGGGAAAGACTAGGCCCTGCCTTTTCCCGCTCCTTCCCCCATCATCGGGATAGCTCCTCTCTTTGCAGACAGCTTGCTCCCCCTCTTGGACCCTCTTTCTGCACGTGTTGGCACGTTCCTACTTAGTAAATGATCCAGGCTCCTGCAGGGATGTGCCCAACCTTGCCCTGAAAATCGCCTGCCCATTGCATGCTACAAAGCCCCTCTTGCTCATCCTTTGCCCTCCTTGTGTCAGTTGTTCACTCACAGACTGATGTAGGGAGTGCTCGTGATGGCTCCCACACCCAGCCGTGGTCACTCGTGCACACATGTTCACAGGCTCTCTCACACGCGTCCCCTCACTCTTTCGGCACAGCCTGGTTTTGTCTGAAGCACTTGCCATTCTCTTGCCAGATGCACGCTCCAGCCTCATTGCTCAGCTGTGATCCATGGAAGAGGGCGAAAAGAGAGACAAGGGCATTTTGATTGTGATTATGGAGTTGATTTATTAGAATCATTTTAAAACACAAAGCCATCTGTGTGCCTCTTCCCCATCCAAGATTTATAAAAGACCAAACCATCCATCTGACCCCCAGCTCTCCCTCCCCTCCTCTTCCCCCGCCTCATCCTCGCCTTCCATTCTCCTCTGTGGCTCTCGCCAAAACACTTGCCCATACTTAATTCTCCTCCCAGAGAGACAATGCTTTGCATTCTTGTATTGGAAGCCAAAAAAAAGACAATTCTATTCTGTCTCTGCTTTGCAGCTTGGTCTGCTAAGTTGCTTTCCCGAGAGTCTGTGTTTAAACCAAAACAAGATAAAGGAAAAGACAAGTTGGTGCTGAAAGGTGCTGGAACATCACCACGTGGGGGTAACGTTTTTATTCACTCCACATATCAAACAGCCGCTGGCAGGCTGTCCCCAGGTGGGGTGAATGGGACTCAAGCTTGTTCCAAAGGACTCACCTTTAGGGCAGAAAGACACTTTTGGACTCCATTTCCCATCCTTCCTTTGCTCCCTTTTGAGGGCCTTGGCTCAAGCCTCAGTTTCCAAGGGTTGAGGTGTGCTGACAGATTCTCTGAGCAGGATGAACCAGTGGCTGAAGTCCAGAGCAAGAGGAGAGCCAAGGTCCAAGTTTCCTGGAATGGCGTTATGACAGGCAGGAAGAGGCTCAGCACTCCTCTTCCTCGCTGCTCCACTTGGTGCCGGTCCAGCCTCCCTGGGGTGCTGACATCAGAAGAGCTGTAATGTTTTACACCTCTTGAGGTTTTGCCTCTCCCCTCTGTGGCCAAATCTTTTTACCCCTCCATGCCTCCATTTTTTTCAGATCTGTGATGCTTTAGGCATTTCTGTGGTCACCAGAAAAACTAAACCAACATCACCAACTGAGAGTTAAGGATTTTGCCATTGCAATGCTGTCGTCCTTCTCACAAAGTTGGAAGGTAGGGAGCAAGTCTAGAGCTCTGGAACTCCTGTCTTAGATGAAAGGAGAGCTAGAGGGAGCATTAGCATGTGGTCTGTGTGAAGTAGAAGTGGTCAAATGAAGTTTATGATTGCCTAACACGTATTTAGCCTTTTCTTATTTACACATCAGGGAAACATTTTCCTCAGTTTCAGCAAATTAATTTCCAGCCAGTGTCCAGCATTCAAAATCGCAGTGATGGTGTGAGAAGGTCATGGGCAATGGTGATCGCAATCCTGAACGGCAGTGTTTTGACTTTGATTTTATTTGTGTGTGCTTGGGTACAAACAAAACCTTTCTGGTTTTGTAACTGTTCTTTTGAACTTCATCTTTCCATATAAATCTTATTTTTATGTTGTTAGTGGTTTCCATATGAGATCTGACATTTGTTATTTGATACTGGCAGAGGAGAATGAAACCTATTAGTGAAAGCTCATGGGTTCAACAGGATCATAGGGAATAAGAGCAGGGCTTGTGAAAAGACCTGAGGATTTAGTGTCACTGTCATCCACTCGAGCTCTTGAATCTTTTTACTGACCCCTTTCTATCCACAGAATTGTCTGTCTTCAGTTTCCTTGGTTCCAGGTGTATATTCATCGAAGCTGATGACTTATCCACTTTGTTGTATACTAAATCACCCAAGTACTGAGTGTCCTCCAGGACCTTTTCACAATTCCCTTATGTCTGCTTAGAAAAGATAGGCATACTCTCATGCATTTCTTTTGTAAAGAAGTAAAAAGGAGTTATACTTCAAGCACAAAACTGCTGTGGTTTGTGTGGCACCTGTTTGCACTGAGGTCCTTCTCACTTCTCTTCAGAAAGGACATCTTGCAGAGGAAAGACACTACTCAACTGGGCTAAAATCTGTTGAGAATCATAGGAAAGGGCTGGAAGCAATGGTCTTCCAGGTCTTGCGCAGAATAACCCTGCTTAGACCAGCTGTGTTGAGAGTTTGACCAGCAGCCTTCCCAGAGCATCCATGTCTGCACGTATGCCCAAATGAGTAAAGGCAGTGAATGGCCACATCTCACAGTCTGTTCTTCTTGGATTAGAGTGCAAAGATCCCCGCTAGCTCCATGAGTGCCGACCAAGAAAAGGGAATTTCCTGCCTGTATTCCTGATGCTTTCAACTTCTCCCATTTGATTCCTCTTGAACACGCCATTCATCCCTGCTTCCCGTCCAACGCTGCTGTATCATGGTTTAAACAGCTGCCACGTCCCACCCTCGAGGCAGCTGCGTCTCGAGGCTGCTTGGGGAGCACAGGGCTCCTCGCTCCGATGCTGGTACCACCACTGGAGAGTGATAGGGCCATTGGGTGTGGGTCTGGCTGGAGGGATGGTGCAGAACCATGCCAGGCCAACGCCTGGTCTTCCTTCACACTTTGCAGTCTAGTACAGAGATGCCTTTTCTCCTCATTTTTTTCCCTTCCTTTTTTTTTTTTACTTTTTATTTTCCTTTTTTTTTTCTTTCCATTGGTTGTTTGGATTAAGGGGCCTTAAAGGGGCCAGACATTTTTTGTATTCTCTCATACCCTATAAATAACCGGCACCTCTCCAGTGCTCCAACTCCACCCTTCAGTTGCAGATTCCACTGTCTAGCTGCCACCACTCCACATGGCCTTTCACACTCTTCCTTTCTATTTAATATGGAAATATTAGTAAAAAAACTTGCTGTCACCAATTCTCCAAGAGGAGGAGGAGGGGGAAAAGAGAGAGAGAGGTGGGAGGCGGGAGGGGAGGACACAACCAGCCAAAAAAAGTATCCAAAGGAATGTTCTTCTCCCTCCCAGGTTTACAGCAATGCCTTTCCATCCAGAGTCATCTGTTTTGTTTTCCTTCTGCCTCAGCCTGAAAGTGCTGCAGCATTATCTTGTAATGTTGCTTAATGTGACCAAAGGCTTCCGCGAGTCGCCTTGCGGACCGCAAGCATAGTCCAAATTCCAAGGCAGCAATGCCTGCGGTGTCTTGTTAAAGCAGAGGACTTGCAGCCCTCTGTGTACCCTATGAATGGTTGGTTGGGGCTTTGTTTTTTTCCTGTTCTGTTTTTTAGTTTCCTCCTTTTATTTTTTTTCCAACTACATGCCACCACCCCAAGTGCCGGGCAGGGATTTTGCAACCACGCCGGCATATCCGGGAGGTATGCATGGAATCTTTCGAGTGCTTGGTCAGTCCTCTGCGGTTTCCTTTGAGCAACTGCCCACCCTGCCAGCTCCCACCACCCCTTCCCAAGCCCCCTGACATGCAACCGGTTGCGCCATTCATGATGGAGTTTCACATGACAGTTATCTCCTCCGGGTTTCTTTCCGTTCCTTCCTCCCGGCATGCTTCCTGATGCTGGTGAAGGATCAGAGGGTAATAGTTCTGAAGGCTGAAGCAGCCTTGAGGACCATGGAGCAGGCAGAGATAAAGGACAAGCTCTTAGATGCCAAGTGTCCCAATCCAATTTAGGGATTGAGATGTAAGCCTCACTTGGTGCTAGATGGTGTTAAGAATTTGAGTGAGGGAGGTGGGGTTCTCTAGATGAAGATCTGACTTGTTGCTCTACCTGAGATGTTACTCCATCAGGATTTCATAATATCTTCTGAATTTTTTTCTCACTAACCATCTCTGGGGCAGGGAACTCTTGTTATTCCTGTTTGAGGAAGGCAGAGCTGAAGCATGCAGCCCTGGAAATAATGGTTGGCTTGAGCACTGCGAATTACCTGATCTTTCCAGCCTCGTTGGTGCCCACTGGCCAAAGTGATGGCCTCTTAGCCTATGAGTACAAGCTCCCATGTACCAATGTTCACATGGCTCTGCAGGAAAGGTGCAGTGGGTTATGTTGACTGTGATTTTGAGCAGAGTAGTTGAGATTACATGGATGAAATTGTGGACCTGTGAGATGGCATCTCGTGGTCTTCCTTCCTGGTGCTCAGCCTGCATCCATATTTCAGTTGCACTTCCTTGATGGTCTGCATGGTAGAAGAGTCTAACTATGAGGCTGGTTGTTTCCATGATGGTTTGGCTATATCCTTCAGCCTGGACACATCCTCATTTACACCATCTGCCTAACCTGCATGGCCAGGCCCCTACAGCGGTCACTGGAGCTGCACAGGTTTCCTGTGGGAGAACCCTCTCATGTGTCTTCTTCATTAATGTTCTCTAGGTGTGAGGAATCACCATAGGGAGATACCCTTACCTTTCTGGTGGCTAAAGAAAAAACCTAACTACATGCCTGGTTTGGAGAGGATTAAAGGGAGGTAAATCCCAGCCAAAGTCATCTGTTTGGGAGCCTAAGAGCTGCCCCACTTTCTGCTTGCATACAGGGTTACCTGCTGAGCAAACAACAGTGTGCGGTTTTTGTTACCACTTGCAGTTAAAAAAATTAATAGAAGAGAAACCCCAGTGCACTAAAACAAGCAAAGCAGTGAGGACTGTTCACACAGAATAAGTCATAATTTGCAAGACATTTCTATATCGCTTTGTTACTGACTTTTACTGTTTTTTTTCACCCTATTTTTCCTTTATAAGAGCTGAATCCTGCCCCACAGAAGTCACCACTATTCCCCAGTCTATTTCACCAGGAGATGGATGAAGCCCTTGTATTCAGGCACTTCTCCATGCAATGATGTCTTGCAGTGGTGATGGTCTTGCAGAGCCCTCAAGACCTCATACAACATCATCTGCAGCCCCTCTGCCCTTTCTGCATTACTATTGCATTAGTGCTTCATGCATGATTTGCTTCTCCCCTGCGGCTGCAGCGGGCACCAGGCAGTCGGGAAACATTAAGTGTTGTTTTTCAGTCCCTGAATAATTAGTGACAAAGCTATGGGCTGTCTTTTGACAGGGGCACACTCACCCACCCTTTGGGAGAGATGTGTACGTGGTGTGGTCCAGTGCAGGAGCTGTGAGGGTCTGGAGCATCTCAGGGAATTCAGGAGAAGCCAAACAACCTCTCTGTGGAGTGTGTGGAAACCAGGTACTGATGGCCTTGCAGTGCTGCCAATTTGAAAGAATTTTCTAACACAAAGGTGGTGTCGTTAATGCCGTGACCACCCTATCTGCCAAAAGCCAAGTCCCTGCTCTGAACACTGAGGCTTCACAACAAAAGTTGTAAGTTGGTTTTGGTTTTTCGACCCTTTTTTTTTTAGCATGAGGAAAACTATATTTTTTTCCTGAACTGCGTTGTTGGAATTGGCTGAACTTGTTTTATCTGAAACTTTCCAAAAAAAATTCAGCCTGAGGCAGATACCCAGTGTGGAAAATTTCAACCCAAACAGTTGAAGTTTGGCAGTGTTGTAGGAGTTGAGCATATGGAAAGTGCTGGGCCAGTGTGCTGAGGCTGTGCTACCTGCTCTGCTTGGGGGGTGTTTTCATGGATGTCCTCTTCTTGAGTTGCTGAGCATGGATGTGGCCTTATGAAAAGATGCAGTAAGGGGTAGAAATATCTGTATTAGTTTATAGGAGTCTGCATGCTAACCATAAAATCACTGTTCTTGGTGTGACCCTGCCAGGTCACCCATAGAGATGCTGCAATGGGAGCTGGGTCACACCTCACTGCTGTCAGAGCAGTGTTTTTGTGGTTGGGGTGATCTGTGGGAAGGATGGGTTACTTGAATGGGGAGAGGAATCCTCTCTGTCTCTCATCCCTCTTGGCAAACTGAGGGTGACACCAACTGCTGGCATTAACCCTTCAGAGCTCGTATCTGAGATGCGTGCTCATACCCCACTTGAACCCATGCATATCTGCTGTGCTGGTGAGAGCCTTCCAGCATGGGCAGCAGTCCACCCAAAAGGTGAGAAGTTGCTTTATGTTCCCTCTGTGGCATCAGTGCTGAAGAGAACTGTGATTTTGGACCAGCACCCAAGCAGGGCAGACACTGGAGGGCGAGTGCTGAGGAGCATGTGCTCCAGATGCTTCCCGAAACCTGGGACCTTCCACCTCTGCCAGCCTCAAGGCTTCTTGTACTCCACTCTTGCTGTCAGAAAGGAGTTTGTGAGCCTAGGGGTGGGAGTTTTTGTTGATGTTGTGTTGTTAATGAAGCCTACAGCCTTTCTGAAGAAGTGTTTGATCATGTTTGGATTTCTCAGTGGGGCAGCATACCTTGGGCATTGATTTCCCTCAGGTTGCCTGTGGTGGGGCAGGAAGAGGAGCTCTGCTCTCCCCTTGGCCTCTCCTCTTAATGCCCCTTTCTGAACAAAACCCCAGTGTAACCTGGAACCAAGTGCCAAGCCAAGCCTTTGGATTATCTTGCCCACCCGTGTGCTTGTGCAGATGCACGCTGTCCCTGTCACCTCACTGGTGGCCCTGAGGCATCCCGTCACCCACTCCCACCAGCTGTGTGGGGACAGCCACAAGCACAGCATAATGTGTTACCACCTGACAACCTGAGTGATGACTTTTCTTAATTACTCTGGCTTTCCTTCCTTCTCCTTCTTTTCTATTTCTGTCCCTGAAGTGTGGCAGAAAGCATCAGACACTGTCAGATGTGCGGTGCAGGCAGGGTGACATCAGCTCATTCCCTTTGGGATGGTGCATTACAGTCTGGCTGAAATTTTTAGGGGCAGTTTTCAGTAAAAATGGCTTTTGAAAATGTAATAATTTGCTTAATCAGGCCCTGAATTGCTCGGTTTAACAAATTATTACATTTAAAAAAAAATAATACATGTAAAGGGAAGCCCAGTTTAATGAAAAATGTCCAGGTTGGATCAGGCTGGATGTTAATTCCAGTTTGGTGCCACCACCATCTTTGTTGTCATGGTTTAGTCATGTCTTTCTTTACATGTTAATTAAGCTGATGTGTCAGTAAGCGTTCTAAGTACAAACTTGGGCAGTGTTTGTGCTTTTGCTTTTGCACTGTTGCTTTTGCAACATTTGTTTAGTTTTCATTCAATGCATAAAATATGACGGGAACAAAAAACTCATGCACATTGTATCATGTAATTAGACGAGTAACCAGATGTTAATTAATATATGAATATCGTTTTTATTTCCAATCGTCTGGCTGTGGTTTGAGCAAACCTATGTCCCCCAGCTGTTGCTACACGAGACACAGTCAGAGCAAAAACAGAGCTAGAGTTCAGCTGCTCTATTCCCAGAGCACAGACTATTACCCCAGCTGAAAGAGGAGATGCTTTTGGGATGTGCTGTCCCCAGACAGGACACAGCAGTGTGACATTCTCCTTCTAGCCAGTGGAGGGCAACAGGGGCCACGCTCATGTGCCTCCTGACCAGTCTGGGGGACCAGCAGTGCATCCTGGTCTTTCCTCCTGGACACTCCAGTCCAGTGGGGTTTCTGCTACCAGGCAGTGAACGTTTATACATCAGCTATGTGGCTCTTGGAGAACTCTCTAAAGGTTTTCAAAACTCAACGGGATAAAGCCCTGGGCAACCATGCCCTGGCTTTGAAATTGGCCCTGCTTTGAGGAGATTGGACTGCAGACTTTCTTTAGTACTCTGATGGTGAGGCAGGTAGTGAGCCATCATATTCAGCCTTTTGCTATCACAGGGTCCGATTCTTCTCTGTTTCAACTGGAAGACACTTTCTAAGCTGATCCAAAAATCTAATTTCCTTTTCTCCAGCTCTCATCCAGCAGCAACTTGTGGCTGTGATATGACCAGCCAGTGCATCTGGGCGTTTCTCCTCCTTCTCCTTCGTTCCTCTCTGTAGAAGATCCTGCTAACAAAGGAACGATTTTAATGTCCATCTTTAAGTTAATTTGCATTTTAAATATTAAAATTCTTTCCACTTGTGTTACTATAGCCTTCAAGATCTTTTAATTTCTTTTGACTGTTCCTCTGATCTCCTGTGCACTAATAATGCATTCCACCTCATTGGTGCTAAAACCACTGACGTATTTCCAGTGAGATTGATTACAAGCCTGATCATTGAGGGTCTCTGCTCGTTATAACTCAGTCCCTATCACCCTCTTCTCAACATAGCCTATTTTCATTTGTCCTTTACTCAGTTCCTTACCTGCCCTATAGTTCTGCTAATTCCCATCGTCTGCTAATTCCCATCTTTTCAAGCTTACCTAATAATTACCCATGTCGTGTCATGGCAGGTGCTTCTTCATACCCAGATAAATTACATTGTACCGTGGTTCTTCTGTCTAGGGAATTAACTGTCTCATTGCAGAAATACATCAGATTCGTCTCACACAATTTACTAAACCTGGTGGTTTTTTAATTCTCTTTGTCTTCATGTCATTAAGGATTCCTTACTTTAAAAGAAGAAAAAAAAGAGCTCTATAATGAGATAATTTTCTCTCTCAAAGCTACACCTGTGCCTTGAATATCACCAAGGAAGGCTGAGCTGTTCAACCTCTTTGACCCGTCACACAACCCATAGATGTATTGACTTTCTCCAAGTGTCCCATCTTCTGCTAAGTGAAGACGAAAGCCCGTGACTTTCTCCAAATTGCTTGTGAACTCCCTGACACTCTCTCTTTGTCTCTGTTTTTCCTTCTCTCCTCCCTCCCCGCCAGTAGCTGGCATGAGGAGAATAACAGTGGAATCTCCCACATTGCTGTGGTCTGAGCAGGTTTCCCTCACATTATGTCTAAATAAATATTAATAAGAAAAATGGAATAAGAGCTCATTGACATATTCGGCAAATATTTGCCTTTGCCTTCCCTTTCCCGCCACTTGGCCCCTGGAGGAGAGTTTTGCCCTTTCTCAGACCAGAGCATTCAGGAAATAAACACTTGGTTTATTTTCTTGGAGGAGGAGGAAAATGGAAATAGCATTATGGGGCCTGAAGCCCACATCTCCCATTTTGTGTGGATGGAAGCAGCTTCAAACCACTCGCTTGAGCAGTGGCTTTTGTCTGTGCCTTTGAGTGGCAAGTTATCACAGAACTGACAGGATAGGCTTGAACGATGCCCACGATTTCACCTTGATGACCCAGAGTCCTTCTCCGCACCCTTGGAGGGACTGTGTAGCAAAAAAAGATCCCACAGAAAAGAGACTGAGTCTCCAAGCCAATCTTTGCACTTGGAAAAATTGAATCCTTGGTTTTAACAGCAACAATGGTCAGAAGAAATAAAGAGAAAGAAAAGCAGGGATGGTAATGGCGCTAGCTCCCCTGGGGACGTAGTTCAGGCTGTGCCTGTGTGTTCAGTAGCTGTGCCTGCTAGCAGAGACCTGGAGCGTGGTCTTTGGAGGCAAATTCCCACCTAGGAGGTGGCTTTTGTGCAAAGCTGCTTGACGGCTTAAAGGATGCAGGGGCTCCCTGACTTAAAAAAATGACTTCAAGGGTCAATTTATTTTTGCTTGCTGGGATTTGGCTGACTGACAGCTTGAGCCGAGGACAAGAAGACAAAGTCGAGGAGATTAAGACCAGGCAGTTGTGGTGCTGCAGCACAGGTTTCCAGTTGACTCTGGCCTTTTGGTGGGGGTTAGATTTGTTCCTGCATTTTCTTTGGTTTCTGAATAGAAGAGGGGTTGGTGCTAGGGTAAACAAGCAAGGATGAGGAAAAACAAGATGATGGGAGGTATGACAGTGAGTCAAGAAATGAAAACACTTTAATTGTCGCTCTGATTTCTCTGCTGGTTAATTGGATGTCCTCTGGGAGAGGAAAGCCCATCAGGGGAATACGTGGGGTTCAGGACAGTGGATCCTATGAATCAAACAAATGCTGCAAAAAGGCTTTTATGGAGAACCACAAAATCCAGTGTCTGGGACATTTTCTGGATGCTTCTCTTGTCTTCTTGTCTTCCTGCTCAGAGGATCTGCACCACACCAAGCACTATTTAGAGCCAGGCTTTGGGCTGGCACAAATTTCTCCATTCCCACTCGTGTCAGAGTAGCTGGTGTGGCTTATATTGGCTGTGTCACCGACATAGCTCTCATTGTGTCTCTGTTTCTCTTCCCTTTGAGGAAATGATTTCTTGGTGTGGTCTTTCAGAAGTATAGCAGAAATGATCCTTTAGTCACTTAAAGTTATTCTCTATGACAGAAGTATTGGACTGTACAAGATGCTCAGCTGAATTTAATAGCAAGCTGCTGGGGGAAACAAGCAGGAAAACCCAAAGAGCAAAAGCTTAAGAGAAGCCACCTTCTTCAGAGTAATGGTGGAGGCAATTCCTTAGTCAGCAGCTGTAAAGATCTCCTACCTTCAGGTTACAGTCAAGTTCAAAGCCTCTAGCAGGCAGCTCAACTTGTTTATAAAGTTGCCTCTGTTCAGGAGTGTTGCTGAGTTTTTCTCTGATGTGCACAGCTATTAGCCCTGGGGATGTTTAGGAGTACCAGAGCTGCACAGACGCATGTCAAAAATGGCAAGGTAGACCTCCTTGTGAACTGTTGGGGGTTTACTGTTGTTCACAAGCTCTCCATGTCAGACAGTGTATTCTTCCTGGGTGGAATTAGCTAATTGTGAACTACCGGTCAAGAGGACTCCATCTCCCCTGCCCACACTGTTTTAAAATGCTGAAGAAGCAGAGAGACTTGAAGCAGAGCCCAGGTCTAACTGGGCAAATCAGTCAGATTTGCCTCTGGGCAGGTAAAGGCAGGAAGTGGTGGCTGGTTCTCAAACAACTGGAGTGGGAGATAAAAGTCCAGGTAGCTTGTTGGCCTTAATGCCATTCACAACACATCACAACTGGCCTCCATGGTCCCAAGCAAAGGTGAAGGACATGGTTTTGCTGCAGAGGAGAAACTACCTCTCCAGCAGCTCGGCGCAGAGGCTGGCATAGGGCAAGACATTTGCAATGCCCTGTCAGGGCTGATCCTAAACCACAGCTACATGGAGGAGTTTGATGTGTGGGCTGCCCACCTTCCTCCAAAGCAACAACTGGTGGTGTTCACACCACAAACTGTCTTCTGACTGAGTACCCACCTTCAGTTTTTCTCTAATCAGTGCCAGCAAAGAGCTGCCTTTCAGACAGACACATCTTTGCCTGGTGCTTGGGCATGGCTGCGTGATAGCCGAGCTCCCCGCAGCTCCTCCAGTCCAGCCTCTGCTGCCTCCCTGCCACGGGTATTCATTCCAGGTGCTCACTGGGCAGAAAGCAGACAAAAATTGTTCCCGGGATACCACATGGTGGTATTCCTTAGTCCTCCAAGGATGGAGCAGTGGATCCCACCATTCCCTTAACAAGACTGACTGATTATTCATTACAAAGGAGGCTGCAGGAATCTGGAGCGGAAACTACTCCCCAGGCCAGCTAACTCACACCTAAGCATGCCAGGCTACTCTCCTGGCACAGCACATGCCGGAGCAATCAGACCTGCTGCTGGGAGGCTCACAGGAGCAGGACTAAGGCTATTTTATGCATATGTGTGTGAGTGTGTGTATATATATTTATATGTATAAAAAGTGTGTGTGTGTGTGTGTGTATATTTTACTATGTTAAGCTATAAACTGTATGGGTTAGGTATGAATTAGAACCTTATAAAATGTGTTTACTCATTCTGTGTAACTCAAAGCGAGGATTAAACAGTAGGAAAAACTGACCAGGAGAATTTTCCAGGCAGAAAAAGTTTTACAGCTCTCATTGTGAACTTGAGAGGGAGGATTTTTTTTTTATTTGGGGTTTTTTCAAAGCTATTTTTTTTGTGTTTGAATTTTTATGGTTACTAAATCAAAGGATGGGGGAGAGGGGGAGATGGCTGAGAAGGAAGGATGAATGGAGGAATAGCAGGAGAGAGTCCTCCCCAGGCACCTGAGTCCTGTCCTCCTATCCATCTCTTGTGACAATGTGCTTTCTGTGCCAGTGGCATCCAAGAGGGCCTCCCCATGACATGCTGTGCTGCTAAGCAGGCCCTGCTTTTCTCATCTCTTTGAAGGTATCTTTTATGGGGAAAACAGAGTCCCATAACACTGCTGCAGTTAAAGGGAATGGGTGCAGGAAAGGAGTGGTGGAAGCAGAGACAGCAAGAAGGTAAGGCTCTGCTGAGCATCTCAGGCAAGGTAAGAAGAGAGCGAAGAGCTGAGAATGGATTGAGGTTTCTCAGCCTGTTTGCCCTCCTTCTCATAAAAAATGGCTGGACAAAGCAAAGGGAGTAATCTCATCACTATCAAGTGAGGAATCTTGGGTCAGTTCCAGTTAAGTAGTGTTCAATAGAGCAGGTGCCTGGAACCATTTCATTTCTTATTTCTTGGACACAAGTTTCTTTCTGCATCCTCTTTTAGGTCTCTTCTACCTTCTAGTTCTTGCCGCCTTGGTGAATCATCTCTGCCTTCAAGACTGGTGACCTGTGCACAGTTAGCAGCGCCTGACTCACTCTTCTCCCCTACACGTTATTTCCACAGCCTTAGGAAGGTTGGGGTTTGGTTGTTGGGGTTTGGGTTGTTGGGGTTTTTTTCCACTTCACTTTATGAACTTTTTCCAAGGGATCAGGGGAAGGGAAGGGAGAAGTGAGACCTGAGAGGGTTCATTGTTTGGGTAATTTTCCCTACTGCTAAATGTCAACATCCTACGCTTGATGCTTAGGATAGGGAGTAGCGGGGCTTCTATTTCAGGCTTTGCAAGGGATGGGAGAGACTCACCTTATCTCTCTAACATGGCCCAAGCGATGTTTGGGTTCTATTTACGGATTTGAAGAAAAGAGGGAAGTGATAACCTCGCTATACGATCTTCGGGTTGGCTACCTGGCACTGGCTTCCCTCATCAGCACAGAACAGCCCTGGAGTCCATTTACCACTTGCCTTAATCCTGCTCTGCTCATTCTGGGAATCTGTCTTTTGTCATTGGAGTGGTGAGATGTTGCACAGTTGCTGGCGATGACATGTCTCCAACTAACCATCCTGGAGTGGCCAGTGATCCTGGTTTTGGGAAGCGTGCCCAGATACCTTCCTTTGCCAAGGACATCTAGGAGTCAAACAACTGTTCCCACCATAGAAAGCCTTCGGTGAGATGGATTCCCAAGGGACATCATCCATCAGCGCTGTTCTGGCTACTAACAACTCCCCTTCCCCATGGATGCCAGGATTGATTTGTCTTGGTTTCCTGGAAAGGTGACTTAAAATTTAGAGCAGAAGGCATTCTTCTGTGCCAGTGTCCTGCTGTGTGCTAATGGCAGGTATCCACAGTGCTTGGAGTCTGCTCACTTGTAAAAAAGGGTTAATAGTCTTTCCAAGATGAAAGCCAGCTATTAGTGGTTAGAGGTCTGGATGGAGGCTCTGGGTTATAGCCTCGAGTTTGCTTTTTGCCTGCTATCTTGAAAAACTAATTTCCTTTCTTTGCATCCCTGCTTCTTTACCTGCTGCCTCTCCCAGTGCTGCAGCCTTCTGTGACGCGGATGTGTATTGTAACAGAGCTTGCTGAGGGATGTAAACTCTGCCACATAGTCTGAGGTATTAATGGCCTTTGTGTAGTGCATTGAACCCTCTGGGTGTTAGGTGCCTTGTTAACATGTGATTTGTCTTCAAGGAAACACAATCAGTTCAATTTAAGAAATTAGAGTTTGTATTCTGTCCTGGTGAGCAACAAGACTGTGCAGTGGTGCAGGAGATCCTGTCACACTTTGTAGTCTTAGTGGAAAAGATGGAGTGTTTGCTGATATGATGAAGGATGCTGAAGTAGATTCCCCATGGCCAAGAGATTCCCAGCTCTTTCTCCTCTTCACTGACTTCTGTCCTCTAATGAATCAAAACTGTGAAGAATAATGTTAACTTCATTATGGAGAAATCAATAAGTGAATGATTCATGACCTGTGTTAAGAAAGCTGTTGTGAATATACCCTAGTAACCCAGGTAATTCCTTGTTCAAGAACTGATGTCAACTCTTGCGTTAGTCCTGACCGAGTGGGTGTTCTCTAGCCTCTGAGTTTTGTCAGATAATTGCTGCTTTTCTCAGTTCTATCCAGATATCCCATTTTGGCTTCTCTTGTGATACCTGCTTGGATAAATGGAGAGTTATGAAAAGAGGTACAGTCAAATGACATAGTTTCTAGTCTGAATCCGAGGTAACTGAACATATCTACAAAAATATTTGGAACTTGCTGTGTTTGCACAAGTTTTAACCTTGGTTCTGCAAGCATGTACATTAGTTTATCTGGCACACAAGTGTAATGGAACAACTCACATGAATAAAGCTAAACATGTGTAAATGTTTGCAAGATATGGGTCAATAATTCTTTAGAAATCATACCAAACCAAGTCTCTATTTTCTTACACAGTGGTATTCTCCTATCCATCTTAAGACAAGCAATCTGAAATATCTGTGATAATCATTATGGTGTAGTTGTTCCAAATAGCTCACAGCCAGGATGCAGAAACTCAGCTAGTGTAAATTGTTATTGTTCCATTGACTTCAAGGGAGCTACAGGAGATTTTATGAACTGAGGATCTGCCCCCACATTCTCAAATGTCCAAAACTGCGTATTAGTGCCAAATAAGAGGTCTGCTTCCATGCGGGTCCCTCCACCAGGACCAATTTTTGTAAGTGTTCATTGGCTAACAGGCTGCAGATCTGGCTGCAGTTGTGTGGGCTGAGCTTTTTAGAATATATTGGTCCAAGGTCTTATCACTAATTCATCAGCATCTATGCATATTACATCTATTCAGAAAAAGTGGGACCAATCAAAGAATATTTTCTTTAAATTGGTTGCCACTACAGGTAGTGGTTTGGTCCAATTTCCAGCACTGAGCTGTGGTGTGTAAGAAGGGACTGGGAGCAGGATCAGGCAACAGTGACAATATAGAAAAAATCGGCTCATCTAAGTCCAAAAATTCCACTTTCCCAATATGTGTAAGGAAGAGTGAAGCACAGACCAGATGATAGCTTTTCAGCGTAGTTTACATTAGTTTGATTTGACAAATGACCTGAGATAATTATGTTTTTAGTGATTATTTGCACACTGAGTTTCTTTCTAGGAAATGTTCTTTGGCCTTCCCGCTAGTCTGGTATTTGCACATGTGTGTAAGGCTTGATCTCCAATGGATGCAAGTCAGCCAGTGTGGTTCTGGGGGGGCATTACACTGCTGGAGTATCTGGTCATGAAACGCTGAAAAGAAAGGTAAGAAACTGCTCAATAGAGCTGAAAATTAAGAACCTGACCGTGGTGTTTGTCAGCTCTCCCCTGCTTTCTTCATAGATTGTTTTGTACTGGGCACGTTAGGGAGTTTGTGTTATAGGGACGTTTGTATGTCAGATGCATTGTAGGTGTATCACCACAGCCCCCTTGGACTGGCCAGGATCACCATGACATTGCCCTTGCTTTGGGAAGGACCCCATGGCATGCCTCATGGTGAAAGCTTCTCCCCTTCATGTTTAGTCATCTTAATCCCAGCAGAAGATGGAAGGTCCCAGCACTCTGGACTGGTGGAGCCCAGGTCCTTGGTGCCATCTTTGCATTCGAAGTTTGGGAGTCATTTTCAGACAGTGGCTTGTTCCTCTAGGAACCAGAAGAGTGCAGTAGCTTTGTGCATCTAAGAAAGAGGGTATTATACAGGTTTTGTTGCTGTCTCTGAAGTATCTGACACGTAAGTTTCTGCTGTAGAAGAATGGCTCTGGGGCTGGAGCAGGGCTGGTGGGATTCCTGGTGAACATAAGGCACTGTGCAGTCCCTGGATCTGCTTCAGACTGTTGATAGGGCCCTTAGAGACCACTAAGTGGTCTGGACCACTGGTCCATTGTTTAGCAATCTCTAATTTAAAAGAAGCTAAAAATGAAAGAAAAGGAGGAATGAGAGTAGGAACTAGATCTGTGGTGATGGACAAAATCTTCTGCCAAACAAGAAGTATCTGAGGACAAAGCTCATATCTTTGCTTTGTGTCTGCACAACTCCCAGCACGAATGGCTTCTCACTTTGCCTTGAAATCAAGTAACTATTTTAACATGCTGCAGAGCCCAAAACTAACTCCAAGGGAATAGATAAATTGACTTGGACTCTCCACCATGCTAATGTGAATACGTGGCTTTGAGATTGGAACTGGCTCATGCCTGGATGGCTCCAAGCATAGCAGAGTCAGCTTGTGTCTGGCTATGGTTGACCCTTAGCAACCCAGTGAACCTTGAGAAATACTGGAGGGCTCACAGCACAGAATGAAACACATTAATTCTTACTCTCCTCCAGCAGCGTACTGCCTTGGGGGAGACGGAGGAGGTGATGCATTTTTACATGAGTTGAAGCAGTTTTTCTGAGGTCTTAGGTATTTACTGTGAAAGAACTGTGATAAGCAGTCTCCGGAGAGCTCAGGTGAAGGAGCAGTGAGTCCTTTTGATGACCCTAAAAGAGGAATACACTCATGATTAGCCTTGTGCATCATGTTTTTAGAATATTGCAGCTCATCCAAATTAAGACCATTTCCTTCTGTTCAACTTGGTGCTTTTGTTAAGAACAGTGCAAAACGGCCCGTCCTTCAGTTCCACATGGTCACTCTGTATGCAGCAAGTCCCAGCCCTGGAGAGCACCAGCGAAGGCATTTGAGGGACTTTTGTGGCACTGCAATGCAACTTTTGCTCTTAGCTCAGCTAAAGCATTGCTCCTTCAGTTCAGCCATCTACAAATGCAGTTTTCCATCAACACAGGAACTGGGAAGCCCAGAGGAGAGCTCTTCATCATTATTAATGTGTCTAGTAGCATATAGACATAGGAAGCAAATTCCTCCAAAAGTCATCAGTTAGACAAGGTGAAGTCTTTCAGAGAACTACTGCAATCAGCACCTTTGTACAAGTTGGCAAGTGAGGCACAAACTGGGCCTGATATGGCACAGTGTAATCGCTGACTTTTCTGTTTCAGCCTGGACAACCTGTGCCCAGCCAGAGGGATTCCCTGTGGATGTGTCTTTGAGAAAAGTCATGACAAAGACATTATTTCCGAGGCTGCAGGCTTTTGGGGCGTGGGGCTTAGGCTCCCGTATAATATGAGAGCATGAATGATCCCAGAGTGTGGGCAGAAGATTTTTTGCAACAACTAAGTCTTTTTATTTCTTTCCTAATCTGGCAAGCCATGTAGGGAAAGAGATTTTGACATCCTTCCACCAGGATCAGTAGGGACAGTTTGCTTTTAATGATCTAGGCAGCGAGACAGACCATCTGCTAATGTGAATCGGAACAGCTCCACCACCTAAAATCATGTTACATTAAGTTAAACCAGTTCTTTATCTCCAAGACAAGCCACCTTTCACTGCCTTTCCACATGAAGCACTGGATCCAAAGCCCATTAAAGCCAGGTACAACTTTGTTCTGGAGGAACCACCCTGCAAGCCCATGCTCCCCACCTCCCCATCCAAAAACCCAGTCCAGGCCTTCTGCTTGCAGCATCCTCTGAATTGCCCCTTTTTGGAGGCAGAGCCCCAGAAGAAGAGGAGGGTGGGACAAGGACCCCCAAAAGGTGACAAACTTGGAGGGATGAGCATGCCATTTGTTTCCTCATTTCAGGAACCAAAACCTGGCGAGAGCAAAGTGAAGTAAGGTCTCTTTTTCCATCTGCTTCACTGGCATTGCTCCGGAAGTCTCTGCTGAGGACGGAGGTCCTCGCTGGGCCCCATCTGCCTTCCCCGGGCTCCCTCATTTATGCCCACTTGGGCCTCTGACATTCTACTCTGTTTTTCTTTCCTTGAAAATGGATCGGGAATTGGGAGCCGCTGCGCAGGAACGTGCCTGTTCCCCATTACAGCTCCACCGGGGCTGTAACACGATCGTGCCTGCTCCATACCCACACAGATATTTATTTATCCATACAGGCTTTCTCCTTGTTTTCATTAAGTTAGGCAGAAAAGGTTAATCTTTCTTCTGCTAAAGCTTCAAAACCAACCAAGCTAAATAAAATATGATTTCTTTCATTTCTTTTTAAAAGGACACTCTTTTTCTCTCTTTTTTTTTTTTTTTCCCTTAAGTACCAGAACGAGGTCACAGTCAGAGATGCCACAAGAGTAAATTGAAAACAGGTTGAAAATAAAGCAAAAGGGAGAAAGACAGAGAGCACAAACCACAATCAGAAGAAAGTGACTGGTAACGTTGCAGGTTGGTTTCATCCAGCCTAGTAAAGGAGCTGACAAGACAGAGACATTGGTGCCTTCCTTCTTCCCCCTTTGTGCTCTTTCTAGGAATCTTGGAGGCGAATTGCAGCAGGGAGGCCTCCTCTCATCTTCATTTCCACTTTGGTTTGCACTGCCTGGGTTTTTTCCATGCACAGGAACATGGGCTGAATGTGTGGGAATGCCTGTGAGGGTCCCAAAGCTTCCTTTTGCTCCTCTCACCTCCTGGAGGCTCCTAGCCTCACTCTCTTGTTTAGTCTGGTTGAACTCAGCACCGTGACTCCTGTTGTCTTCAGTGGGATGGTTGATAGGTGATTCATCCTGCCTGCCATCCGCAACTGCTGGGCACTGGCGAGGCTCGCCGTGGAAGGACTGAGACAGACTAAGGCTGTTGGATGCTGCGTGCAAGCGGTTTGAGCCTGCCCTCATCCATTTTCATTCCTCAGTCCCATTCCTGCCCGTCTGAGCCTCCTGAAACTAGAAATGTGCTTGGGGGAGAGCAGATTGCCAGCTCAGCCTTGCAGACAGGCATCTGAGTGAGGGGTGTCCTCCTCCTCCAGACCAGACATCAAGTTGGGTTCCCAGGTGGCTGTCTTGGAGCCATCACTGCTGGGTTAACCTTGGTGTGGTCCAACCTGGTGTGGCCAGGAGAAGTTTTCAGAGCTTCATAAAATGGAGCTAACCCCCCTGCAAGCTCCAAGTGTGCTGTTATTTTCCTCTGTTTTAGGGAGAACTTTGGCTCACCACAACACCAGCATCAGTATAAGATACATGTTTACAAAACCAAAAAGAGAAGTCTTGCCAAACTCCACAGCCGTGCCTGTGGAAGAGGACAAGGCAGTAGCAAGGGGCTACACTGGAGAAGGAAGGAAAATGCCACCTGGAGGGAGCTGCATGTTTCCAGCAGCCATTAGTAGAGCAGAGATTGGTTTTCAAAAGCTGCCTGGGGAATTGGATGGCTTGGGGCAGAGCAGTCCTGAGAAGGCACTGGCATGGAAAGGAGGAGGAAGTGAGTCTTGTGGGAATTTCATGTACAGTTGGGACTATCAGCATCCCTTTGCTGAGCACAATTGCTCTGTTACCTGTCATCATGCAGTGGGTACCAGCTTTTCCTCTGTATGCAGCACTTACCACAGCGATGTTGAGCTCTGGTCTGGATTTTTTACTGCTGAGAAGTGAACACAGGTGAGGCATCCTCACAGGAGCTGGCCATTTATCCTTGATATCTGTAACAGCTTATTGCTTTATTTAGCATGACATCAATTATTTATTACTATTAATGAAGGACACAGATGGCTGTCTGGTCAATAAAATATCTCGTGCTCCACAGAGATGATCTACTTAGCTATCATTTACTCTGCAGAGAACCTTTGGATTCTTTCTGAAATTTAATAACGCGAGCAAAGATACTACAGCAATCTAGAAGGTTTGTGCTTCAGGGCTGCTTTGGGAGGCTGAAATCCTTCTTTATATTTGCTGGCAGGGTGTGTGAGAACACAGGTCCAGACGGGAAAGACAAGCCCCTTTGCTTTCCATCACAAGCTACTTATCCATATAATCCCTTTTATAAAGTGATCAAACTCCTTCTTAAAAGATAGTTAGGTTATTTGCCCTTCTCAGGAGTAGACCGTTTATTCATATTCAATTTACTTTCTCTTGCCATTACTGCCCATTAGCCTAAATATTTATTTTCCAACTGAGTGTCTGCCCTGTTGATGTATTCACAGAGTCGAGTACTTCTGCTGGGCCTTTTTATGTCTCTGCTCATATGGTAAACTTGTGCTTTTTGTTATTTGTCCGTGAAGCCTTCTCTCCTGTTTTCCCCCTGCCTTAGCCATTAGCACAGATGAGCAATGCAGTGCACTGAGCTCTCGCCGTTTCCTTGTGCATTGAGGTCTGTATTCCGCCAGTGCTCCACCATTCTAAGACCACTTGTACTTTGCAGGGTGACATTAGTGGTCCATCGTCCTCTTGCAATGCCACCACCTGCACCTGTTGCTTTTGTTGCATTTCACTGACAAGATCCCAGTCAAAATCTAGGGAATAACTTGTTTTCTGGTCCTGGGGAAGGCTTAGGAAATTTCATTTCAGCTCCTCTCAGAGCACTGCAGTCTGACTAGAGAGAGACCTCTTGTGTGAGATTAAAAATAAAGTTGTTGTGTGCTCTGCTTCACCCAGGAGAGCACAGAAAAGCAGCTCCCTGTGTTTGCTGCCGATTGACAGCTCTGGGAAGTCGGTTTGTCCCTGGGGCGTCCCTTACCCAACCCTGTGTTTGCTCCATGGTCCGTGCAGTCTGGCACCACCGGTGATCTCACTGCTGCTTATACAGGTGCGGAAAGGCTCCCAGCCTTGGGGCTGAGGTTTCAGCACCTTTGCTAGCATCTGTTTTGCTATTTTTATAACAACCTCTTTGCTTTTCTTTGATTGTAGCAGAGCCAATGAGAGGGGAAAGTTCCCTAGAGGCTCAGGATTGAACACAAAGCACCCTCTTGCTGTAGGGATTTTACTGCAATAGTTTTGGCTTAACCCAAGGTCTGCATTGGCAGACTCCGAGAGCTTCATTTCCTTCTGTGCAGGGGGACAGAAATGGGCTCCTCAACCTAGGCAGGTCTGATCGGACTCTGTGGCAAACCAGACCATCGCATGATGCTGCTGCTGCTGCTGTGTTTCGGGGCATTGCTCACTGCCAGGCTGCTCTTCTCTCCTCAAAGCTACCCAGAAAGGCTGTGAAAGATGAGCATTGAGAAGTTAATGGATACCTTACTGAGAGTTATCTGTGCAATTTTAATACACACTTTAATTCAGTGGTTGCATATGACATTTTCAATCCCATTATCAGTCTCCTGCAAGTCTGGTTCCACCCTCTTCACTCCCTGTCTCAGCCCCGTGTTTTTCTCTCCTGTCCCATCTCCTGTGCTCCCAGGCACAGATGTCCTGATTGACGCTTCTTGTACCTCTTCCAGTCCAAATCTCCTCTTGATCTTGCCCAGTTGCTCATCACAGCCTCTTTGCCCAGGTATTTTCTTTCCTACTCCCCATTGCCTGCCTCTCAGCCCTGAGTGCTCTGGAGGAAGGGGCGAGATCCCACAGCAGGCCTCCGTTGGATGATCTGACCTCCATCAAGTTTCTTCCTGGTCAGAAGTTGGTTGCTTGGGATCTGAAAAGGCTTAAAAGCTCTTGCTCTAGTTCAGCAACACAATCTGGTCCTCCTTCATTATGTGTTTGTGATTCATCTGGTGTGTAAGTCACGGCAGTGTCTGTTCTCAATGACTTCTGGTGACAGGGAGTTCCCCAGTCCAGCCCAACACCATATGAAAAGGGATGGAAATGAAAGCTGGAAATGAGCAATAGGGTTTTGTTTGTTTGTTTAAACCATAAACCCAGAGCTAAGGGGCTTGCTCAAAGCCACTAGGCACTCGTGACTTCCAAGCAGTGATTTTACCACTGCCAACCCAATGTGCCCATTGACTTGACTTGGGATTTGGTACGGACCCGGGGCTGAGGACTAGGTTAAGCTACGGAGATCGGTGTCAGAGCTGCCCGAAAAAAGTTTGGAAAGAAAAAGTCGTGCTGGGAGCATTAAAATGAATAATTAAGGCTTGGATTCCTTTAGGGAGGAAAAGAATTTATTGCTGCTCTTTTCTCTAGCCAAGGGGGACATTTGTTACCGAGTTGTGTATTTTGAGACAAGACGCAAATGCGGTTTGGGGTGGGCTGGGGAGGAGGGGATTTTTTCTTCTACCTGGGTAATCCAGCTGCACAGCCAGACTTTCTGGGCTGGTTATACCACTAGGTTATTTCTATAACGAGAACCTGGACTTGTGCTTCATTTCAGTAGTCCTCAGTCACTTTTGCTTTTAGAAAAATAAAGAAAGAGAAGTGCTGAGAAGGGAATTCTCCTCCTCCCTCTGCTGCGGTGTCTTGACATTTACACATGCACAAGGTACCCGGTGCAGCAATCTGGGTCCCGGTTTGCTTATACCAGCATAACTCTATCAGATGCAGCAGCCCTTTCTCCAATTCCCATCAGTGGGAGTGGGGGCACAACCAGGGCAGATGCTCTGGGTTCTTTTTCTTTACTGCTTGATACTTCGGGCTTTCAGTTATACTGATGTAAATTGGGAATTGAATGCAAAGAGCTCTGCCTGAATAGACAGCCTGCCCACTGTGCAGAGACAGGTTGCACGGCAGTGAATATTTGTGCCCAAAAAGCTCAATAAATGGAGCATTTTCAGTTTCAGCTGGGTCATGATCTAAGTGTTTAATAAGCTTTATAAACCAGAAGACAAAAAAAGAGGTTTTCAGCATTTTTAATTAGTATTTTTTTTCTTCAGATGCTTGTAAAGGGGCGAGTGTTCTCCAGCACAGCTGAAGGAGCTCCAGTCAGAGCTCTGAGCCAGCAGAGTGTGCATGAGGGGGAATGCAAAGCTACTGATTTTCATTGACTAAAAAAAAAAACCATACACAAAAAACCTCCAGCATGTTGAGAGCAGTTCCATCCAAGCTCTGAAAATGTCTCCTTTCCTGATGATCCAACATAGCAGAAACACTTTTCACTGGGAAAAGTGATTTCTGAAAAAGGCTGTGTGCTCTTTAAGAGCTGAATGTGCAGGTGGGGCAGGAGACTCCTATTTAGCCAAGTGCAGCTCTTCTGGGGGCTTTGAGCCCAGTCTGGGATGGTGGTCCTGTATGTGGTGTTTTCGGTGGGTCCACACACCGCCTGTGTGCTTGTGAGTGCCCCTTTCCACTGCCCAAATGATGGGGTAGCCCTGGTTTCTGCAGTGGGTCCCTGTTACAGCTGATGGCCCAGGTGTATTTCTACTTGTTTTGTCCCCAAGTGTTCCTGCAATGTTTTTTAAATGGTCAGCAATCATTTTGCACCTGTATTTATGTTTAGGTCTTGTTCATCTCTCTGCTCTCCAGGAGAATCCCTGAGCTTTGCGGATGATTTGCTTTCTGGCCTTGCAACATCCTGTGTGGCAGCGGGTAGGAGCCATGGAGATGTCCCCGAAACCAGCCTCTATTCAGTCATTTTCAAGTGCCTGGAACCAGATGGTCTGTACAAGTAAGGAGAGGCACGTGGGGATGTGCTGGGGGCAAGGGGGGGATCTCCAATGCTATCATTTAATTGTTATTAAGCACCATGTTCCACCAGACACTGGACAAATGATGAGACTTTTTCAGTTGCTTTGAGTTGCTTTTTGGTTGCTCAGCTAGTGAAATGGAAAACCAGTGTCTGCAGTATGGCACAGGAGCTACTGGGGCTCTGCGGGAGACTGCTGGAATAACTCGTATTTTCAGTACGCTGAACTTCCAGGTCCATGCCTGGTGGGATAGGGTTTTCTCTTGTGGATGAGCTGAGCTGATGTGGTCAGACTGAAGCAAGTTGCCAATGCCAGGTGGACCGACATATCCAGCTGTCAGCAGTGAGACAAGGTGGTGTTTCTGTGAGTTGCTGTTTGTGTCAGTAGGACCCACATACTGGTTTGGAGAGACACCAAATCCACCTGCCCACCACCCAGTTGCTTCTGCAGAGCTGGCTGGCCATGCCTGTGCTGATGTTCACTTGCTTGACTCTTCTAATATATCCTTTGAGCACCTGGAATTGGATTTCCTGTTTGAATTCTGTGAAGTAATTAGTGTCTGGAGCAAAGGAATAATTTCAGGATCTGAGTATTAACTTCTTCAGTGTCATCTGGAGGAGGTCTGGGCTTTTCAACCTGGCTTCTTAGCCAGGGCATCCTCTGTCCTGGGAGGGACAGCAGGAGTCAGAAGGATGAGAGAGAAAAAAAAACTGAGGAAAAAAGGCAATGAGACAGAGGGGAGACAGAGTAAGCAAGAGAGAAACACCCAGGGCTTAATGTCAGAGGGACTGTAATAATTAAAACACATTTTGTAGTGAGTAATGAAACTTTTTATGGGACCACAAGAGCATTTAAAGTGAGAGCTGGCAAATGGTCTGTCAGCGAGAACTTTTAAGGATCTTGATTAATACTTTCCCTTTGCCTCCCCCCGCACCACCCCCCATTTAAGTATGTTGACAGCCTCTGTAGTAGGAGAAGCTTTGTTACACATCTCTTGAGCAGGGCTGTGTCCAGGAGCGGGCTCCAAGTGATACCTCTTGCCATTTAATAATTTTAAATGCTTTCCTGTTAAAAATATATAACACATAAATACAATTATTAATATATTTGGGAACAGGGCTGCTCTGAAAAGGTGCCAGGGAGAGGCTGGAGCAACTGCAGAGCTTGCTAATGACCCTGCTGCCCATAATAATAACATGCTGCCCATAAAATCAGCCGATTGTGAGCTCTCAGCTGTTCGGCTTATGGCTGCCAGGGGCACCAGGTGAGGGGAGAGCCGCTGGGTTTGATGGGAAGATGCTGCTGAGGTGAGGAGCTGGGAGCCAGAAGGTCTGGCTTTTGGGCAGCCTGTGCTGCCAAATCACCTTCCCTATCTGCTAGGCAGGGATAATTGCACTCGTCCATCACTTTGGGGGCTAATTCCTGATGTGTGCAAAGGGCTTGGAGAGCCTTGGGTGGAAGGCAGAAGGCTTTGTGCAGGGTTATGTCACCCCTTTGGTCACAGCCAGGCTTCTCCTTCACAATTGTGAGGCACGTTCCCATGGAGAGTGTAGGCAGAGGTTGGTGATGCCCCATGTCCTGGGAGTGGCTATGGGCAGCTCCTGCTCTCTGCAGGTGCCCCTGGGTGAGGGGCATCAGCTGTTTGTGGGGAGCCATGGCTACAGACAGCAGTCTCCAAGCAACAAGGAGCTTTGGACCTCATCCTTCTGTGGAGACAGGCCCTGGGGTGATGCAGAGCATTGGGTCCCTCCCTCAACCCATGTTCAGCCGGGCTTGGCACGCTGTTCCCGTGACCGCATACAGTGAAGCACACATGTATGGACAGATGTTCATGTTGGCACCTGTAGGGCATGGACCCACACTTCTGGGAATCCAAAAAATGTGGTTGCACACCTGGGACCAATACAGCCACTGCTCAACGTGTTTGCATGCACTGTGTGGATGCATGCATGTCCAGCACACACACACACACACACACACACATATTTGCTCCAGCTTGGGACCTAACCAGCACGTGTTTCCTCAGCATCTGTGCATTCTCAGCTACACAGGCACACACGTTAAATATTCCTTGGTTCAGATGTCCATACAGTTGCAACACAGCATGAAGAAAGCCAGAATGGTGAAATGTGAGGCTGACGCTCTGCTCTGAGCCCACACAGATGTAGCAACAGAAACATGGACATGGGGTGAAATTGAATTTCTTCTGCTTCTTTTGTTTGTTTCTGTGGAAAAATATCTTGGAAGGCTCTGGCCCAGGTATAATCCTGGTTGTTGCCACTCGGCAAGGACCTGTGCTTTTCTCTGGGCTGTTAGGTGAGCACACAGAGTCTGCAGCATCAGAGCTCTTCTAAAGCAAATGCATTTACTAGTTCAGTAGTCTGAAGGTATTACGTAAACTGAGAGGGGACTGTGAGATGGTGGACTTCTGCTCTGTACATGTGTCGGACGTTCTGTCCCTTTTCTTCTGTACCTACGGCAATTACACTCTGCTGTTGACCATTCGTTTGAAGTATTACCAGCCTGAGATCAAAGCTGAGCTTAAGTATGTAAAACAGAAATGAAAAAACACTCTACAAGCAAACAAATAAACAAAGTCTGTTTGATTCCTCTACTTTTGAGACTTCTGTAATTTCAAAACATAAACTAACAAAAGGAGAACTAATTTCTTTGTCCTTTACAATTTCAGTCAGATGAAAATACATTGCTTGTCAGCCCTTTTCTTTCCCCTGCCTCCAGTACATTGGGGGTGAGATGCTAGTCCCTGCACAGAGGGTTTTCAGAGGGAAGGTAGTTCATGTCAGCAAAGGTGCATGTGCTCCATATGCTCACGTACGTGCTTGGACATGGGTGCCCGTGGTGGGGATCCATGCTGCAGTCATGCGAGTGTGCTTGCGTGCATGCACACAGGAAGACTGAGGGTGGTCCTTGATGGCTGTCAAGTTTGGTTTAAGCTCTTAAAATCAAAGGTTTTATAATTCTTGCAAAATGCATCACAGGAAAGGGGATTATTCTCCCCTGAGGTCAGCTAGACCAGAGCGATCTGTCAAGCCTTCTCCTGGGTGCATGTGGAAGAGTATGGGGTGAGGAAGGCAAAGGGAGAGATGTCTACATGTTTGTTGAGTGCTTGTCTTGCATGGACCAGCCAGTCTGGACAGCAGTTGATGCCAATCAGACTGATGATCTGGGAGCTTGGGAGCACCATGCTGTGACAGGCAACTGGTGATGCACATAGCACCAGTCAAGAGAAAGAGCTCTGGCTTGTCTCAGAGGTCAAACTCAGCCCAGAGGACTGAGCTTACATTGCTCATGGCCCTTCTACAGCTCAGCACCCTACAAACGCAGCCAAGCGCTTCAGGAGACAGGAGCTTCCCCTGTGCATCCCACAGCCTCCCTGAGCCTTCAGCCCAGCTCATCGATCTCACTACCTCATCCATCTCAGCTTCTCACCACATTGTTCCTTGAGTGCCTCATCATCATCTGGGGATGCCTCTTCACTGAGCTATACCTGATCGACTGCCGGAAAGCAGCTTTGCCAGCCCAGCACGTTTGTTTCAGATACTTGGGGAGACACCAAGTATCCCTCAGCCAAAAAGGGAAATTTTGGAAAGGGAAATGAAAACCCCCTCCAGCTCCTCAATAGAGCTGCAGTGCAAACACACCAACTTCTTCCCTACGCCACAGATACTGTAATTATAGATTAGATTAAATCCCAATGTTTCACTTTATTTACATTCCTGACCTAGCCTATTCATTTCCGGTGTTTGTGCCAAGAATCAGCACAAAATTTACTGGAAATAATATGGAAGTCATCAGGATCCCTTCCAGAGCCTTTCCTTGGAGTGTGTTCATGAGCTGAGAAGGAGCCTTGAATTTGCATTCCCTTTGCTGGCTCAGATAGGGTTTCCCCAGGGTGACCCTGAACCAGCCCAGAGGCTCTAGGATAGTGTTTCAGGAGTGTTGGAAAGGTGAAAAGCTCTTTCTAGGGGAGAAAGATTGGGCACAGCCATCAGATAGAAAGGGACTCAGACCTCAGAATGACAACACAAGGCTCCCATCTGCAGCCAAGACCTACCAAGACCTACCCTGGCCAGTGTCGATCTCTGTAGGGTCTAGAGGCCATCACCAGCATGGCCAGGCCTAGCCCCTCTCATCATATGCTGTCTAACAGGGAATATACTTTAATTTGGTGAGCTTAAGGAAAGATACAAAGGCATTGAGTAGGGAGAATCTATCATAACATGGAGAGACAGCGGTTGC
>NW_010156440.1:79803-80257 GCF_000695765.1 Mesitornis unicolor
AGCAGGCTGGATGTGCTAAAGGAGCTGGCCCAGAACAAGGCTGATTAATGTTGACTGACCTCTGACTTATGCATCACTGGGATAAAAAGTGGAATGGAAACCCTTGGTGCTCAAGAGTGTGCTAGTGTTGGCAGCGATCCGCTGCTCCTTATATGATACTAATTGTTATTGTTAATCCACTGCTCCTTATATGATACTAATTGTTATTGTTGGTCTTCCGTCAGGAAGACACGTGAATGAGCACTGGAGCAATCTGAAACAGATCCCAAATAGCTCAGTGGCATGGGTTAAAACACATCTGTTACAGTCCTTGGCTGAGTCCCCTGTGTGCACAGGAGCTGTGCTGCTTCATTGAATCCACCTCTTCTATTCCATATGCTCTCCAGCTTCCTGAAGTCAAGCACTGTATGGCTGTAGTTTCTCCTCAGGCATTTCTGGCTTTCGGGAGGGCTGA
>NW_010156440.1:80288-93410 GCF_000695765.1 Mesitornis unicolor
AGCTCAGATGAGGCAAGTCAGGAGTTGAACAAGTGTTTGCTAAATCCCAGGCCTGTGCTCTACATGCAGGCTTATCCTTCCTCAGCAGTTTAGGGTTGCTTCAGAATCAGGCTGCCCAAATGCTGACTTGGATGTGGTTTTGCTGAAGCAAGTCCATCACCGAGCTGTCTGGGCTATGTGCAGATCACTGCAGTGGAGGTGGACTGGCCCCATGATCTGTACAGGGAGGTCAGGGGCTCAGCAGAAGGAGATTATAGTCTCTCTTTTCTCCTGATATTAATGAAGTCCCATCCATGGAGGAAGGTTGGGCTCTTGCTGAAGTTTCCAGCATTAGGAGAGTACACATTTAGAAATGGAAGGCATCCATGCTTTCCTCATGGCCAGTCAAGGTGCTGGAGGCTCTTGTCTACTTTGCCATTTACTCTAGAGTGATGCAAGCAGATCACTTTGTCTCACTTTCATCTTCATCTGTTTGCCTTCCCTTTGTAAGGTTTTAAGATCTCTCAATATCTCTGTCTACAGCCTTGCCTGGGTGACTCAGATCAGGGTCTCCAGGTGCTGCTGCAATATTGCTATACCAACCATTTGCCATTGCCCTTCTAAAAGTCGGGTTTGTGCCTGAACCTTCATTTCAGACCCAGATCTGTCCCTGCCACCAGTACTCAGCCACCTGGGACAGGTCTGGAGTCAGGAGGTACCTTTCCACTGACCTCAGTGGAACCTTCTTCCCTGGTATCTGCCAAGTGTATGAGCATCTCCCTCCTTTTCACTGGAAAGACCAGGCTATCCTTCCCAAATCCTCTGTTAGTGCTCATACCTTGTGTCACAAAGAGAAACAGAACAGCCTTTGTTGCCTCCCGTGGCCGGCTCCTCCCCGTCCTTTCCTCAGAACATCCAGATTGAAATAACATTCTTGGTGTTTTTGGTCTAAAACCTCTTGGCATCCGAGCCCCAAACCTGGCTGGGCCCAAGCCCACTTGCATGTCTTGCTCCTCTAAGGGTGGCTAGAGGAAGGCTGGTAGTGGGGAGCAAGGATGAGGAGGAGGCATGGACAGGCCACTGTGCAGGGTATTCCAGCTGTGTGTGAATATAGGATTCTTCCTGGAAATGGTAATGAGGTGGAGACGAGGAGTTTGGCCTCTTCATGTGTTGGTAGACAAAGGGACCTTTGCAATTCCACCTTTTCCCCATCACCAAATCCCTATCACCAACCCTTCACAGTTAGGGACTTGGAGAAGATTCTTAATTCTGAGTATGTAGAAACCTAATGCCACTAACAGAGACCTATCCAAGTCTTACCTCGTTCACTAATGGGAGGGTGAGCACAAGAGATGTGATACAAATATCAACACAGGGGTTGCTGGCTTTGATTTGCCTCTAAGGCAGCAAAAGCTGCACTGTGTTCTCGTGTTGGAGTCATTTGTTTTGTTCATCAGTTCTCTGTGGTACAGAGCACCATTTTTCCTGAAGGCTGGAAGCTGAGGGTCATGTTGGTTGGATTCTTGCAGGGGAATTTGAACCCTCTCCTCTTCAAGAACACAAGAAATTTACCACTTGGAGCAGGTACTTCTTTTATCTCTTAGGGGAGAAATGGGTCAGGAGAAGGGCAACTGTTTTTGTTCTTGTTGGCCATGTCCTAGCTAGGGAAACTGAGGCAAGGAGAGGTGAGGTGATGTGCTTGAAGCTCTTCAGTGGGCTGGAGCTGAGCAGAGTCAAGGGATGTTCTTGCTCACACTTCACATAATCCCCACTTCAGAAAAGCACTTAAGATAATTGCTTTTTTGGTCAGGGGATTAAGCATTGCCTCCTGCACAACTGTAGGGTCTCCTCTTCCTAATTCCCTCATGCAGTCTGGGACCCAGGTACCTGAGAGGTCCCATCAAGGAAGCAGTGGTGTGCCCTCAAAGATGCTGCTGGCTGGCTTGGTGTCTCTCTCTTCTTCTTGTTCTCAGCGTGTTGGTGGTTTTTTCCCAAGCAAAGCCACTCTGGCAGCAAAATGCCTTTTTTTGCACAGTACTGGAGGCAGTGGGCAATGCCGCTTTGCCAGCTGGAGTTTTCCCTCTGTTGCTGGAGCACAGATGAAGCTTCTGCCACCGCATCTCCATCCATCCTGGGCGCTTAGCAGGAGTGATGCTCGCTCGCCTTGCGAGGGGCAGCAGCAGGGCTTTGACACAAAGAGGCAGTGTTACATCGCGTCTGCAGCACCAGGTCCCGCTCCCAGTCCTGCTGGGGTGCGCACAGCCCAAACCGAGGTCTGCCCATGCTGATCCTGGGATTTAAATTATGGGCGAGCGTGATGCAGAGGGATCCAAGCAGGCTGCGTGCGAGCTAGCCCAAGCCAGCTGCAGCACGGCTGTGCTCGCTTGGCAGTCCCAGGGCTTTACACCCACTCTGCCAAGCCACGGGGATAGCAATGGGGTATCAGAGAGGATGACAGGACTGGTCTGCAGCAGGAGTGGAGCTGGTGCCTTTTGTGGTACAGTGCTGGTGATGTTTTGCTGCTCAGGTCTCTGTTAGGGTGATTATCCCTTCACTGGGCATTATTTTGTGGCTGGGTAGCTCTTGTACACCCCAGGCAGACTTTGCCTCTGAAAAGTGATGGTTATATTTGCCCCATGTGGGTTCATGTGTTGCTAGCCAATGCTTTGACGTTTGGGGAGAAGTTTCTGCCTCCTCCTTCTCCTCCTTTGACTGCTTCCCTGCACCCAGTAGCAGCTCAATCTGGTATTTGCAGGCAATTCAAGTTTTTAATGGGCTCATTCTAGCCTTAAGTGGCCAAAAGCAGCTTAGCTGTATCCATAACTATGCCCCAGGAAGGATGTGACAAGCTGTCTGGGGCCCAGGTGTTCAGATACTCCTGCACCCACAGGTCTTATCTGAGCCCAGAGCCCATGGAGTAAATCAGCTCAGACTGAATCTGGATGGGACCCCAGGTCTCAAAAGCTGGAAGTACTGGGCCCAAAAGAGGGTGCTGATCCAAATAAAAATCTAAGTCACAGGCTAATCCTACCTGCTCATCTTTTCTCCCACACTCTGGAGGCAAGTTTTGGATGCCATTACCTACAAGATCTGTCCCTGCTCAGACCAGCGATGTGCATGTATCATTTATATGGCCTGCAAGTCCATAAAACCAGTTGAACATTTTTCTTGTTTCATTTTTCCAAAGGACACCTGCAGCACATCCCACCCCATCCTTTCCTGCAACAACAGCACAGACCAGCCTTGTCTCACAGAGAGTATGTTGTTATCTTAATCTTCCTTTTTTTTTTTTGCTATGTTTAAAAACAATACATTTTTAATCTTTGGCTTGTGCAGAGCATTACATCTGTAAGCACCCACCTGTTTGTGCCTCACTGGAGTTTATCAGCATACAGCAACCCCTCCAGCTCTGCCACCCCTTCTCCCCATCAAGGTCGCGGGACAAGGCTGTTTCCCAGATGCAGGGAGTTTGTTGCGGGGGAGCAGTCTTTTTCAGTTGTATGTCCTGAGACTTTAGAAATCCCTCAGCTTCACAGCCCCCATTGCCTGTCTCAGGTTATGTTAGTGTTTAGGTGGCAACATCCCTGCTGCAGACTCCGTGTTCGGAAAAGTAACCAGGGAATCCAGGCATCTCCATTTTGGAAGCATCATCTTCAAGGCTTCACTGGCAAAGCTACAGCTCCCATTGACTTCAGCTGACTTTGCACAGCGTAGATCAGTGTCGAATGGAGACACTCAACAACGTAATAAATGGAGCTGTGGCCCACTTGGTTTCTGCTTGGTCTCCCCAGTCTGACTTTTATCCCCAAATATTTTGTCAAGGATATTTGCCCTGAGTACTTCAGAATGAATGCTCTCAGCACACGTGCCCTCATTGCTCCTGGTCACCTCACATACACACTCACTTCCCTCATCAGAAATGAGATAAATTTGATTATACAGCAATATGGTTTCTGTTATGAAAAGAGGAAAGAAAATACCCTGGCTTTCACTGAAAACCCTTGGAGCCAAAGCTTATGTCATAATTTAAATGTTTCTAAAAAAGGAAGTAGGGGGTGGTGGTTGCTTTTTGTTCAAGGGATGGTGGATGGAGGGGGTGGTGGTGTAGTGTCCTGTCCTCACTAGAGCTGTTGATGGAGTTGGGTGTGGAAACTCCCTGCCCTGGCAGGAAGGGCTGCAAAGGGAGTTGAGGAGCTTGATGCTGTATTGCTGGTAGCTGTTTGCTTGAAAACCTGGGGCCACTGGGTGGGCACCCAGCTCAGTGAAGTGGAGTGGGTGCTCACCTTGACTCAGCTCTGGGCTGTCACACCCCTGAATCAGGGCCTGTTGCTTGTCTTCCATCTTTTCTCCTCTTGGTTTCTGCTGGGGAAGCTGCAGGGCAGCAACCTGAGCTATGTCTGGAACATGCCAGACCCTGGCATCATTTTCTGCTTCCTTCTGAGCATCTCCCACTGCCCCACAGTTCTGAAAACAGCCTCAGCTCTTGATCTCATTGCATAACCCCGAACAGAAGGGCCTGCTGCCGGGCTGGGATACTCTCGTATTTTCTTTCTGTCTGGTTTGTGTCGTTGCAACATCACAGTCTTCCAGTCTTTCTGTGACAGGGTGTGGGGGGGTATGTATCCCACACACCAGAGGCTTTACACACGCCAGTGCCGGTTTCTGGCATGGGATGGAGGATGCTAGGGTCTGCTACTTCGTCTCTGGGAGATCCACCCCAAGCTGCTGGGGGAACTTCTCACCGTAAGACAAAATGTTTCCTCAGTGCCCTTTGACATGTCACCGCAGACATAACGGAAAGGATTTCAAGCAATTACGGCTGCCGCAAGTTGTCCTCTTGGTCCTACGCTGCACCTCCCCTCTTGCAGGAACATCCATCCTGCATGGACAAGGACTGATGTGAGTCCCTGGCATGGGGAACCTGATCTCAGTGGAAGCCGCTGTCTTAGTAACAGCATCTTCTTGCTTAATTGTGAGCTTAGTTGTTCCAGAGCAAGTCTGGGATAATGCCCAAGAGTCACATCGATGCAGCTCTCCCTAATTTATACCCATAAAGTACACCAAGACAGAAACAAGAGCTCTGGCTTATCCTCACCCTCTTGTCTTGCCTGCCCAACTGGCCTCATCCCCATCAAGGCAGTATGTAGGGGACTGGGCAGAAGACATGAAGCTGCCCAGGGTAATCCTATAAATCCAACCTTCACGGCACTGCTACAGGCTTTGATGTATTTACCTGTGTGCCAGGCTGCCTCTGGGGAGCATCAGCACTACCAGTGTCACTTTCTCAGTCCTCTTTGCCTCTCGGTCTTCTCCCTTATGGGTTTTGGGGGTTTGTTAGGGTTTGTGTACATTTTGCAGTGCTGCATCCCCATGGGTGCTGCCCTTTATCAGTGCTGGACCTGAGTGTGTGGAGATGTGTGGGTGAGGACTGGGGTGTGTGTCTGTCCATACTGTTCATGGGTTTGGGTCTGGGAGGCTGACACCTCACTTTGTTGGGTGTCTTACCCATACTGGCAGCAGAAGCAGGTACCTTAGTGCTACCCAATAGCCCCATAAACTCACCACCCCATAACCCTTATCCCATAGCCCACCTGAAGTGAAATCATGGCCAGATCCTGCTCTAAATCACCTCTGGGCGTGTTTTGAGACAATTGATGAGTATACCTGTGAGGGTGAACGCGTGGAGCAACATGTGATAGTGTGGCTGGTTAGCCCCATGCTCTGGCAGGTGAAGCAAACTCTTTAGGAGGGCTCTTTACCAAGGCCACTGCAGAAAAGGGAATATCCTAAATACTGCTCCAGCCCAGCAAAGTGCTGCACCTCAGGTTTCCCATATAGCAGCATACCCCATACCACTCTCCCCAGGCAGTGACATCCATGTGACTCTCCTACTGCCTATCCAAACTCACCTGGTCGCTGCTCCGGTGCAGCCCAGCCCGTGTTGTGAAGCCCACCCTACTGTGTGAATCCCCCCACACGACCTCCCATGGCTCCTGAGCTCTTGCAGGCCACCTCCAGCCTTGAGGTCTGTCCCTGGTTTGTACCTGCTGCACTGCCACAGGCTGAATTGTTTTCCAAATGGAAACATGAGTTGGAGTATTAACTCCACAAGGGCTTTTCTGTGCAATGCGTCGGGATTAAATATTTATGTTGGCAAAAAGCGTGTAATAGGCAGCTCAAGATCAGAGATAATGAAATTGAGGTGTGTGGAGAAAGGGGGGCGGAGGCAGGGGCTGTGCAGGAGCAGAAGGGAGAGGGGCCCGAGTGGGCTGTAGTATGTGTGCATGGGTGATGGCTTTCGGTTTGATTAATACCCCATGTGTTTGTGGGGGAACCCAAACTCTGTCACCAGGGGCTCTGCAATGCACAAGGGAGAGCAGAGATCAGCCCCTGCTGTTCCTTGCCTGCAGCAGGGATTGTCACCTGGGTGGCTTAACTTTAGAGTCACCTGAAGTGAGGTGGGGCAGGGACTGTCCTGGGGAAGATGCCTGGGCAGGGAGCAGTGAGTGATGAGACCCTCTCTGTGTCATCTCCAAATGATGTACGGTCCTAAATCATTAATAGTGATGGTACAGGATCCTTCAGTTTTTCAGACTGCTGCAGTCAAGGTTATTTACTGATGACTGTATCCAATCGGGCAGCAATGTGGTTTGGATTATATGGAGGGCTCCCAATCGGGTCAGGAGGAAGCTTATGATGGTGACCGCAGCACATCGAGTAGGGAAGGCCCATGCAAGCCCCCATGGTGGACATTAATGCCCCCACGAGATGGGCAGCAGGAAAGCACGAGGGGAGCAGGTAGAGGCGAGGTGTGCAGCAGGGAGGGGGCTGGGCGATGTAGGAGGGAGGATCCACTCCTCCGCTGCGGGAAGAAAACAAGGAGTGCATGCAACAGCAAAGGGCGCTGCTCTTTCTCAATTCATTATCTTTATGAGACAACATCTCTCTTTTTCCCCCAACAACAAATATCGCGGAAGGCAATGCATGGGGGGGCACAAGTCCCGCGCCGTGCTGTGGGAGCGTGGCCAGTTGCAGAGCCTCCGGGGAGGTATGAAACGAGGCATGAATGGAGTGTTAGGAGAGAATGGAAACTCTCCACTGGCTCCCAGGCTGGCTCTCTTGCGGGGGGTCCCTTGCTCACGATGACAGTGCTGCCTCTCATAAACACGCATTTCCTCATCCCCATTTGTTTCTCTCTCTTGTGCAATCTCTTGTACCAGACAGGAATGGGAGTGAGTCCCAATGGTACATGAATGTGTTACAAAAAACCTTCCCACCCTGCCACCAACGAAGTACTGAGAAATAACAACAGAGTTTAAAAGAAAAAAAGAGTTAGAAAAGAAAGATGGGGGGAGCCAGATGGATTTGCTACTGGCCATGAATTATTATTCTGAGTGTAAACTCAAGGGCATGGCCATGCTGATAGTTAACAGCATCAACCAGCACTCAGATGCCCCCACTGCACTCAGTGCTGTGCATCTCTCTGGGAAAAATAAGTTTTTTCCCCAAATGACTTTTCTGGGTGAAAAACATGGGACAAAAAATAGGGGGCAAATTAACTTGGCTGAGATCACACAGTGTGCAAAACAAGAGCTAGTCTCAGCTAAGGCCTCCCCAACACTGTCCCCTTGCCAGGTTGTTTCTCTTGGGATGTATGAGTCCATGGGCATTGGCCAGGCTGCCCATCACAGTCAACACTGCTAGGACAGAGACCAGCTGGGGTAGGGTGTGACGCTAAGGTGTAGGAGCAAGTTCCACCATCAAACACAATGAGTCTCCTGGACAGGTAGTAGAGGTTAGAAGGTTGCTTAGACCTGGGCTGGTGGAGTAGGGATGGAGAATCCGTGTATTAGTTCTAGTTGCAGAGGAGGAAAAGCTGCTGGGAGTTGCAATCCTTCCACACAGAGGGAGAAGCAAGGGAAGAAACTCACCAGGAGTGATGATGAACATTTGCAGGAGAGCAGGACTCCGTCCCTCTGGTCACTCGCAAGCATGACCATTGCAATAATGATATGCTCTCCTGAAATACAGGGTAGCCGGTCTTCAGTCCCAGCAGAGGCCTGCTGGGGGTAGCAGGGCTCTCGTTCTGGGCTGGTTGGCTGTATAGCCATCATTTCAATAAAGAAATGATTAAAAGGGGGCAGGGAGTGGAGGGGAAGAAAAACCCAAAACATCTGTTTTACTTCAAATCAGAGAAGATTCCTTTGCTTGCGAGGAATGTGTAAATCACGCCGGGCTGGGAGATGTACATAACCCTGCCTGAAAGCTCCTCTGCACTTCAAACGAATTCTAACGTGCTTACTGGGATTTTGTTTTTATTATTTGTTTCAGGCCCCCCCTCCTTGTCCTACCCTCCGCCCTCCCTGTCTGCCTGCCAGAGCTGTGAGAATCTCCTGCCCGCTGCCTGTCCCTCGCCCTGTCCCCCTTTGTTTTGGGGCCTTGGCACACGGGGGGAGCAGGCAGTGGTGACCACAGGCCTGGCTGGCGTCCTTCTGCCAGGGCTCACTGGCACACAGCATCCCTGCCTTGCCACCGTCCTCCCCCCACGCCGTCCCTGTGCCATCATTGCAGGGCCATTGCATGGACCCACTGGCTGCCTGTACCTCTCCTGCAGCCCAGCACAGGGTGTGGATGCCTCTCACTAGGAGGCTGACACGTCTGGATCCTGCCTGGGATGTGAGCGGAGGCATCCCCCGCCTCCAAGCCATTCCCTTGTGTGCCGTTATTATGGTCATGCTTTGTTTTGCTTTGTTTCATGCAGACGGTGAAGCTAGGGCTGATCAGTGGTACTGGGGACAAACTCAATGGAGATAGATAGATAGATAGATAGATAGATAGATAGATAGATAGATAGATTGATTGACAGCCTTTGCCTGCAGGGGTGCAAAACCACCTCCCCATGCCAGCCTACCAAGATGACTTGCCCTGCACCCAAGAGACCACCCCTGGGGCTGAGGACAGGCTCCGCTCTCTGTGGCTGATGCAGCCCTTTACCTTTCTTCTTCAAGCAGAAGGCCCTGTTTTGGTGGCTTATATAAGAAGAGTCAGCCATTGACTCGCTTGATGTGGACCACCCACTACTCCTCAGATGACACTGTCTTTTGAAGCCACTACCAGCCCGGGCTGGATTTCAACCAGCAGCCCAGATGGAAGCCAAGCCCTCAGGAGGATGAGAACAAGCCCTACTGAAGGGTTCTTCTAGGGTAGCAAACTGTAGAGTGTCTGGTTCTTGTTTAGAGTGACTGTGAGCTTGAGATGGGCAAACATTTTCCAGTTTGCCAAGGGTCACCACCTTCTTCTCACCCCATCTCCCCACGGCCAGTGATCGCCAAGCTGTGCAGAGCATTGGTAGGCTGAACGGCTGTCATGGTTAGCTGTGAACATTTCCATTGTGGAGCTCACTGCAGGGGTCCAGGGCCTCGCTTGTCTCTCCTTTCTCCCTGGCACAACTAGAGGAAGAGTTTGATTTATTCACTGTCTCCTTCTGAGCAGCCTTCTCGTCTCCTGCAGCCGCAGCCTCCCCGGGCCCTGCTGTCTCTTCATGGATGGCAGCCGTCCCACAAGTAGCCCAAGGAAGGTACTAAAGTGATGATTCTCTCTTAGGAGACCCACCCAGACTAATGCTTTCAACTGAGGCTGAAAGCCACCCGCCCATAGATCTGTGCGAACAAGACAAGAAAAAATTCAGAGTCATGATTTAACCCTAAACACATAACCTTCCTGGAGCCAAGTCTGGAGGCTTCAAAGTGTCTGGCTTTGGGTTTCCCAGACCTAAGGAGGGAGTAGGAGGTATAGCAGTAGAAGGGAGAGAAAACGCGGGTGCTGCCTGGGGATACCCTGGCCCTGGGAGTAGAGTGAGTGTTGGTGCGGGGGTTATGGAGAGCTGGAGGGATTGATGGGTGTTGTGGAGCCCATGTGATGACTGTGGCAGGACATGAGGGACATGTGGGACACAGAGCCTGGGGAAAGCCCTCCTTGGCCATGCTGTGCCTGGGACAGCTTTATTCATCACCAGCTCCTGCTGATGCTCTGCAGCCGGAGCAGGACAGGCCCCTGTGGTCTGCAGCCTAGAGCATCAGTCTGAGCTGTGGCATGGGGGAGGTGGTTCCAGCAGCACAGGGACTCAGAGGCAACTCGTTTGACTTCTGTCCAGTGGCTTTGTTTGGACTCTTCTGGTGAGTCCCAGCAGAACAGAGACTCTTCTGCTTGGCAGACTGATTTGAGCTGCTTTTTCTTCACTGGAGACTAAAGCACCAGCCCTTAGAGTCTCAGCATTGCCTGCTTCTGGTTCTTCACTCCACCAAAGGACGTTGGGATTCATATCCTAGGTTACCTGGGTTGCCTGGCCAGGCAGAGAGGAGGAACACCTTGCCCCAAGCCCTGAGACAGGCAGTGGAGATTGTGAAGAGCTGGTTCAGTTCTTGCTGTGAGGCCTTTACAAGCACATCTGCCAATCTTCATCCTCACAGCCAGCAGGATGAAAGCAAGGACACAACTGCCAAGAAACACAGACTTCAAACACCCTCTATCCATTCTCCCCAAAGCTGATAATTCCATAGTGATCCTACTTTTTCTGTTATTGCCCTGTCCTCAGAGTTCACCAACCAACTCTATGAGACACCTTAGAGGGTCTGACTGGGCATCTTCAAGGTAATAAAAGACTTCTTGCTTCCTGGAGGGCAATGAGAACCTAAAGCTCCAGGATTGCAACATGGGCTGTGTTAATGTTAATCCTGTCAGGGTGACTTTTTTGGGTGTGCTGTCCTGCTGCCACGCCAAGAAGCTGTCCTCTCATCCACATCTCATCTCCGTCAGAAGCTTTGTGCAGTGCAGTGACCCCTCTCTCCGGAGAAACTTGCTCTGCTTTTCCTCCATCAGTGGTGTAAAGCTGCTCCTGAAAGGATCTACTCTGAGTGTGAGCCATGCACTGGGGAAACAGAAACCTTATCAAGGGTGAAGGATGAGGGAATAATTATCTGCTGCACCTTCTGGGTGAAACCATGGCACTGCTGAAACTGGCTGGAGTTTTTCCCTCATTTCCAGTGAAACATGTTTTCGCCTAAGGCAATTCTGGCACTGGTGCTTGCAAGGTGTCCAGCTGGCCAAAGGGCTCCTTGTGGGATCTTGGCCCTCCAACACAGGTACCATTCAGGAGCAGGGCTCTAGGGAACAGAAGGTGGCCTGTGTATGAAGGCCCTCTTTCACAGCCATGGCGGTACTGGGAATCGTTGCTCTGGTGGGGTTTATTGACAGGGTTTTGAGGGAAATTGCAGGAAATTGAGACATTGCAGCTGAGGCTAGGAAGGTGAATGTCCCACCGAGGATTTCTCTAGCAGGGAGGCAATGGATCCAAGCAGTAGCAAGAAATGGTCAGGATTTTTAATTAATTTCTTTCTTTCCCTTTCATCCTTTTTTGGATCTTGTTTGACACATATCTGAAACAAAAAAGAGATTGATGAAGTGCTATAAGGAGTGAGAGCTGAGCAAATCCTTGTCACAGCTTGATTCAGGTATGCAGCGTCTTCTGTGTGTGCAGAGGGGAGTCAGGAGACTTTGGCTTTCCATGGCCTCTTTGCTCAGAGACAGAGGGCAAGCCTAGGAGCCCTGAAGCAGCACGGTACACGGCAGAGACAGCTTTTCAATGCCAAAAGCCATGGAGTGGCACTGTCACCTTTCTCAGCTCTCAGGCTGATACAACTTTTGAGCACAGACATAGCATCAGCTGCAGCTCAGGGTAACCCTGCGGTGCAGATAACCCTGGGTGACTTTGCCTGGGTTGCCACAGAGCCGAGATGGCCCCATGGCTGTGCAAGCCTGTCCCCAGCCCCACCGCTGTTCCACCTTCCCTCACTGTCTCAGAAGTCAAGTTTCCGTTACTCTTTTCCAGAAGTCTCCTTGAACAAGCAGCCTCTTACTCTGCAGAGCAGCCTGGGAGCATTTGATGGGCACAGTTTCATACACTTCCAAAAGGCATCAGATACCTGAGGCACATTGTGGCAGGTACATTTATTTCCCTGCATCTGACAACGGTGGTCTGGTATTGTTGGAACACATTTGATGAATTTGATGAAGGATAATGATTAGTCTCCCAGCATTTGCTGTCCTGGAAAAAATAAAGGTGTGAATTGTGAGGACAGTTTGCTGACAGCCTCATGTATGCACATAATGGCAAAGCTTCAATACTATGGTGTGGCACCAGTGTGACTGCTAACCTGTTCCTCCATCATGCTGATGGAAGCAGGGTCAGTTGTCACAGATGGTTAAAAGAAACCCAGTTATAAAAGGTACTTTTATTGGGTAATAAAACTGTGAGGAGAGCTTTCTAAAAGATGGGTTTTTTCCCCAAGATGGCTCTCTGCAGAAAGGTAGAGCCAAAAATGATGGCAATGCGAAACAGAAGATGTCAGTCCTTTTGCAGAAGATGCATGGTCCATAAGGGGCAGTTCACTGGGTGGTGGGAGCAGGTTGGTGTTGCCTCCATCAGTGCCTCTCCCCAGCATGCAGCAGGCACCGAAGTGCTCAGAAACTCCTCTGCCACAACAAGCTGTCCTCTCTGTGCCGGCACAGCCCCAGGTCACACCACAGCCCCTTGTCCCCACCCCTGCCCCGTGTTCCTGCCAGGCTTCAAATACCCCAACAGTAGCATCTGATTGCTGTAATACCTATGACAGTGCCAGCGCTGGGGAAACAGCATGAGGACGTCCACTACCCTGCAAAGCTCAGCCCAAATCTCACGCTGTGGTATAGGGGTGCAGCATGGCCAGCCTCGTGCCAGGGTACCAGCCCACCTCGCTATCTGGCACCATCGGCACAGGCACGGCATGAACGATCAGCCTGAATTCAGGGCCCAACAAATAGACCAAGAAATCCTCTCTTCTTCCAGAAACCACACCCTGCTCATTATCTGCTTGGTATTTGCTGCAGAGAGTGGGGAGGTTGTTCTCATTTACCTTTCTTAATTATTTCAAATCACAGAGTTGCCAATAAGCTAAGCTGCATTCTTGTGGCTTGTGTGGATGGGAAGCTTTTTATTGGATTTGATGTCTTTTTAACTTGTAATGGTTTCTGAATTGGGAATGCTTGCACTAAGCACAGCCTCCCTTTCCGTGCTTGCCCAGGCTGTGGCTGGCAGGCGAGGCCCCT
>NW_010156440.1:93441-98680 GCF_000695765.1 Mesitornis unicolor
CATCATTGGAAGTGGCTGGGCAGCTCAGCAGGAGATGTACGAGCCCATGGAGAGGACACAGGGGTGGGTGGGTGCCCAGTAGCACCGTGGACCATGCACACCCCTGGGTGTGAAAAACCTACAGCTCCGCTCCAACCCACAACACCCCTGGGCTTCCCTGCCTTGCAAGAACAGTTTTCCAGGGAAGCCGTTTCTGTAAATTTATTGATGTTTTTAGCAGCCAGGAGATGCTGAGGTGAAGGTTTGTTGCTGCTCACCAGACTGATGCTCTGCTGTGAGTATTGGGAAAAAGAAACACACACACACACAAACATGCACAACATCTCAGCCTCCCCAGTGAGCTGCTGGGGAGCAGTGAGCTCCAGTGAGCTCCAGTGAGCCCCTTCACCTGGGTGTCTGGGAGCTGAAGACACTAAACTGGGAGAGGACAGCATTTGCTCATGGGTCCCCTGAGCCCAAGTGCTGGGTGCGAGGAGCATGTTCACACCCATGTGTGTTTGTGGCAACATTCCTGGCCTCTCCGTGCTGCATGAGCCTGAGTACAGGCACAGCCCGAGCCTTGCTGGCCCGGGGTCCCAGTCCCTGTGCTGAGATCACCAGGGAGGGGGGAGGCCGGGATTGCCAAGAGCTGGTCCACTGAGGGCTTTTAAACAGAGGCCTTCAAATTGTTTTTTAGCTGGAAGAGGAAACGAAAAGGGCTGGCAGAGCAGGGGTGTGATGTGTGTGTGTCATCTTGCTGGGCCAGCCCCAGTGGTGCTGGCTGCGTGTGAGCCCAGAGACCCCGGGCTGTGCAGAAGGCACAGATCAGTCGTGACACAATGCCGAGGTGATGCAATCTCAGCCAGGTCAGGTTTTGTGTTTTCATGCTCAGCATCATGGGTGGTGGTACCCAGGCTGCCAGGGGAGAGAGAATCCATTGCACCGTGTGTGCGACAGTGGCCAGGTTTGCCCTGCTCCCAGCTCCTGGAGCTTGCAGCAAAGCAGAGTCTCATGGCAGGAGCCAGACGCCAAGCCCAGGCTTATCAGCCAAGCTCACACCAAGCCCTGCTGGCAAGAGCATCTCGTGGTTGCACCACTTTGGAAAGCATGAGGCCATATTTCTTCATGATGCTTGACCCTGGAGCAGTGTCTTTTGCCCTGTCCCCCATTTACATGGAGCAGAGGTCCCCTTATGGACAGGTTTGCCACACAGCCATTGCTATTGGGTGCAGCTAGGAATTCGTAGGCACCCAGTTACTTAGCACAGGTGTCTGGCAGATGCAGGAGTGCTTATTGGACTCCTTATCAGACCCTTTTCTCTGCAGCCCAGGCAGCACATTTGTGGTACAGCATCTTACTGGGCAGCCACACGAGCCCAAAGGCTTCAGGAAAAGCAATGCACAAGGCAGACCAGAAATGTCTGTGTTATCTCTGTAGGGTATAAAGAAATCAGGCACCAAGCTAAGGAAGGTCAAGCACAGAAGTCCTTATCTCCCTTCCCGCAAATAAGGATCATGAGTAAAGCTCTCAAACATCATGAGCGTCATGAGAGGGAGTTAAAAAAACATGAGCCGATGTTGTTGTCTATAAATAAATAACACGTTCTGGGGTTTCATTCTCAGCCTTACGCTTTTGTGCCTTCAGAATTTTGTATTTGGGGTTTTTTTTAGTTCTTTTTTCTCTACATTGAGAAAGGATAGAAACATATACTTTTTTTTCTTTAATGCAATTGACAATCTTCCACAATCATTGGATTCCAGCAACTGAAGCTTTAACACCCCGCTCCGCTTTTTCTTCCTCCCCCAAGAAGCATCTTGAGCCTAGTGATAAAATCCAGGCTGGAGCCAAATGTTGGGTGGGGTATCTACGAGGAAGGTGGTGTTGACATTTCACGAGGCCACGTGTTAATTGCTTTCTATCTCTCGAAAAGTTCCTTCGGGTCCCAATGGGTTTGACTATAGTAGTAAGCATTTCAGTGGTGTTGCTTTTGTAGGACTTCATACGCTGGGTTTTGCTGCAGTGGTGGCAGCATTTCCAGGCATGGAGAGGCCAGTCTTTGCCAAGATTTTATGTGCTTCTAGTGGCAAAATGCTCTTTGGAGCCTCTTTGGGCAAAATATATCTTAGTATTTCTAGAAAGGTGAGTGTTCGTGTATGATCTTACTGAGGGCATGGTGAAAAAGAGGATCAGCTGTGAGGCAGTAGCAGGTAGCCCCAAGCTGCTTTGGAAGGCACAGGGAGAACATGAGAAAACGTCACAGGGAAAGTTTACTGCTAAACAAAACACCTCTATATTATGAAAGAGGCTCTGCCAGATCGTAGCTACCATATGGCATCCCAGGTTGTCTGACGTGGTTTCATGCACTGAAGGCTGGGACCTTTTCGTTTCTGATTCTGACTTTATCCCAGAGATTCTCTGCCTTGGGCAAAACACTCAGAACCACTCGTTGGCCTTACTTCTGGTTTACAAATTATCTGGAGGGCCAATATTGGGGTTAGCATGATCAAGTGCAGCTCCATTGTCATCGATGGGGATGCTGCCTCCCTCAGTGGTACTCGCTTCGGTTTTCCCTTTATTTGCCATGCAGACATCGCCATCTCTCCAACCGGTCTCTCTCCTCCCACCAACTGCCATCTTCATGCCCTGTTGGGTCCCAGGCTGGTCCTGTCCCTGCCAGCAGCTCCTTGCCTGCATCTGCCGATGATTGCTCTTGGACGCGGTGAGCAGGAGCTGGCTGTTAATGCCGGGTTTACACTGAGTCACAGATCTTTGCACTCTCTTCTCTTAATTGTCTGTTTCTGGGAATAAAAGAAAAAATAAACCCCAGCACTCTGCACAGTGCCATTAACTGGCTGTAAAAGTGTTTTGCTGCAGAGAGGCTGGGTGGTCAAGTGGTGAGAACAAGATTGGAAACCATCATCTCCCACATTTCCAAACTGTTCATGTCACTGAGCCTTTGCGGGGCACGATGCTTCACCCCATATGTCTCTGTTTACCATTGATAAAACAGAGCTATTAATACTGCTGTGCTTCAGGGTGATCCTTTGGACCGTAATTAATGTGAAAACCTTCTGAGGTCACTCGTTGGAAGGAGCTAGAGAGGTGCAGAGGGCTGCGTACTGCCAGGGCTGCCAGCTTCCACCAGTGCTGAATTTATTGGTGCTGATTCCAAACCATCTCACTCAGAGTGAGATGAAAATTAAAACCTTCCCTGTAAGGTTTTTGAAAGAGGTCTGGTTTCAGGTGAGGAAAAGAAATCTTTTTTTTTTTCTCAAAAGATATTTTTTTGACCAGATCAGAATCACTTTGGTTCTGATGTTTCTCCATTTACATTTTGATTTTCTTTTCTTCTATCATCTGAGAAAATGAGGAAATGAAGGGCTTGTTTGTTTATGTATTTTTTAACCCAGGCCTGACCAGTACAGATGCTCTTGCTCTTGGCAGCTGAGTGACTTTGTGCGTGCTGGGCAGAGGGGATCAGTGCAGTCCAAGGGCTAGCACAGGTCTTTAACATCGCCCAAAGGGCTGGATGTGTTTTAACACCCTGCCAAGCAGGGATGCTCCCTCCTGACCCCGCTGGCGACGGAATAGGTGATGTGGGCACTAATTGCCAAATATTACAGTTGTGTTTTGATAAAAGTCTGCCGTTTTTCAGGGGAAGTGCTCTGGCACTGATTGCCTCGGTGCTGATGGAACCTTATTGACTGAGCTGCTATGGGCAGAGCAGAGGTTACACATTAGCTGTGCTCACCCATTTAAGGAAAAAAACCCACAACACAGCTGCTGTGGCCAAGCAAGTGACCCCAGGATGAGGATGGAAACCAGCTCACAGCAGTAACAGGCTTGTTAAGCCCTCTAACCACTTGCTGTGCTTGTGCTGATGAGCCACAGGAGCATTGCCCACTGCTGAGCACCTGGGAAGGCAGCAGGGCTGAGTTCTTTGCCCAGCTGTCCCACTGCAGAGTTCCTCATCTCACTGGGGATGTGTCACCCCCTATCCAACGCTGTGTGCTCCTGTTGTTGTTGTTTTCTGGACCTGGAGAGAAGGGACCCGTGCCACCAAGGTGCAGAATCACATACGTTACCTGTTCCCAGCAGCAGACTCCTTCTTTACCTTGAACCCTTTGTCCGTTAAAGGGAGGAGAAGGCACAGTGGTACCTCCAGGGTGGGATGCAAAGCTCTGAAGTTAAACTCCTGCCCTGAATTCAGTATTACCCTATTGCTCTGCTGCTGTCCCTTAATTATAGCGGGCGAACAGCCTGTGTGTGGTACTTGTGAAGTTGCACAGTTGCGGCCGTCCTTCCTGCGATGCTCCCACTCTGAGCAACGCTCCTTGTAAATTAAGGAAAATGATCTCATGCCAAAGGATTAAATAGCATCTCCTTGGGTGAGCTCAGCATGTGCATCCCCTGCATGCCCTAGCTCTGTGAAAATGGGAGTTGTCCCTACACACAAGTGGGTTCCTTGCCAGTCTGCAGGCATCCTTTCAGACAGCAAGTATTGTTAAGGAACTAATGCTAATTGCTCAGAGAGAATACATCCTGCACTGGGAATTGCTACCGTGCAAATGTTAGCTCTTATCAGCCATGTGTGGGGTGCACGGGGCCAGCTGGGAGGAGAGAGGAGGACTGGCGATGCTTATGGCAGGGGTGAGGGAGGCATTGCTTTAGTCCCCATTAGAGATGCTAAGGAGTTAGGACCATTCCTTAAGTAAACATACCTCAAGGCTCAATCCCATTTAAGCTTCAGCTGCTTTTATGGTACTTTTTGCACTCACTTGCAAGAGCTGCTCAGTTTTACCTTAGGATGAGGAGCTGGATACCACACCACCAGGCATCTCAGACCTCTGAGAGGTTCAGTCCAGCTCCTGTGTGTTGTCAAAGCCAGCTCAAGTTTCCATGCCTGGATCAGAGTGAATAAATATGAACTGAAGCCTTTTGGGAGAGGAGACAGAAGATCGTCACCCCTGCTGCGAAGAAGCATTCTCATTTTGGAGCTTTGATACTCTGACCAGGACTCTGAGCTCAGCATCCCAGGACATCCCATGCAGCCACGGCCTGTTTATTCAATGCTTCAGCCAGCATAAAAGCCATATTTTACTGTCAGATGCTCTCCATTAGCTTCAAGTGTGAAATTATCAGTCCCACCCTTTTACCAACCCCACCCTGGTGAGGAAATGAAGAGGAAAACGACCTCAAGGGCCATTCACAGGACGTGTATGAGCTGTCACTTGTCAGCACAGAGCCTGATTACAGCAGG
>NW_010156440.1:98711-103409 GCF_000695765.1 Mesitornis unicolor
CTCCACTCTAAGGAGGGCCAGTGAGGAGCCCGGCTTGCAAATGCCATAGCATTATAATATTTGCATCAGCGCACGACAAAGCAGCCCCAGAAATATCCACATCCTTTCGCAGTCGGGCGGCTGCAGGGTGCAGCCCCCCAGGGCTCCCAGGGACAGCACGGGGAGAGGAAACACAGCTCTGCAGACACTGCATGGGGACGTGGTGGCCTGTTCCCCAGCCCTGGCTCCTTTCCCTGGGTGCTTTCCTGGCCTAAGCCTGGGATCATCTCACATCTCCTTGAGATGCCAAAACTGATTGATAGAAGCCTGGACCATGTTTTTCCTTTCTCTTGTGCAGGCTGGTTCCCATAACAACCTGGTGGTGGGGGGCTGAGGGATAAAGGTTGGGTTTTTTTTCTTCCTTCCTGCCTTCCAGATTTACCCTCTATGCGGTGGATACACGAGGGAGACACTCAGAGCTGAGCACGGTCACCCTGAGGACGGCTTGCCCACTGGTAGACGACAGCAAGGCAGAAGGTCAGTGTTCAGGCACCTCGTTTTCCACATCCAAAGACATTTCCTGTTAATTTTGCTTTTCCTTTATTCATTGCACTCCTGCAAGCTCCTCCAGTCTCTGCTTTCCTAGGGGGAAGGCTCCTGTAAATTTACCCATGGGCACAGGGATGTTCATCTAGGCAGGGGTGACAAATTGCAAGTGTGTCCAGTAGAAAAGTCCCCTCAATGGGGGAGCTGGTGGCTCCCGTGGTCCTGTGCCATGCAGCGCCATGACATCCCTCCCCGCGCACAGCCGTGGGAGCCGATGATGTGTGATTGCCACGCAACCTCGGGAAAATGAGCGATTGCTTCTTGCAGAAGTGAGAGGTACAGCCCTCGCTGTGCCAGCTCCATGGTCAGCTCTGCATGTTTTGAAGGATGCTGGTGGCACCTGGTTCAGTTCTGAAATGGAAACATTGATAAAAGCCCAACCAGTTTTGCACATTTGCTTTTTTCAGTTTTGAAACCAGTCCTATTTGTTCTCACTCCCAGAGCACACTTTGCTGCTTTTAAACTTAAGAAGATCCCTCTAAATGAAAGACAGGTTACCTGTTTTCTTATTTGCTTTCTATTTTGTAAAGCATACCCAAGAAAGTTTAGATTAATGCTTTGTTTCATATTATTGCTGAGCATTCCCAGGAAAAATGAGCAAATGGGAGACTAAAGAAAAGGAAGGAAATGGCATTTTGTGCATATTTCATTTCCAAAAAGAGATCTTTTTCTACAGCAGAGAGTGCACCCGCTTGTTTAATACATCTGGGCTGCACTAGTAGATACCCGGAGTGACGATGTGTTGTATTTCTGGCTCAAGTACCATCTTGTTATCACCAGTGTCATATCCTTCCTACCCTTTAGCATCACAGCTGTGCAATTACTTTTGGTATAGTGAATAAAGGAAGAGTGTGCCTGTCCTACCCAGGAGGATGAGGCACTGGCTGCAGGGTTAGCCTGAGGAATTGCTAAATGCTCACCAGGTCACTAAACCCTGCTGGAGGCAGCCCCAAGGGACTGGCAGCCATCCCAGCTGCCCGCCCCTCCTGCCAGCCCTGCCAAGGCCTTTGCTCCTCCTCCTCCTGTGGTAGCACCTTCTGACTGTTCATTAATCCCGTCCCCCGGATACTTTCCAGAGATAGCTGACAAAATCTACAACCTCTACAACGGCTACACCAGTGGGAAGGAGCAGCAGACGGCCTACAACACGCTGATGGAGGTCTCCGCTTCCATGCTTTTCCGAGTCCAGCACCACTACAACTCCCACTATGAGAAATTTGGAGACTTCGTCTGGCGCAGTGAGGACGAGCTGGGACCCAGGTACCTGTTCCTTCCCTGCGTCCCCCCTGCCCCATCACCTGGACCACCCCCTCTGCTTGCCCACTGTGAGAGTGACCCTCATTGCCTTCTCCTCATAGCTGAGAGAAGTCCCCTTTTGGTGTTCATCAAGCTGTCTTGCCATTCCCTAGGATCATCAGGCCCTGCTCAGTCTTTGGATAAGTGCTTATGGGCCATCTAGGAGCTGGGTGGTCTTTGGATGAGTGTTTGTGGAACATCTAGCACCCAGTCTGAACTGGGTGGATGATACTTCCTGCAGATGAGCTGGGTGTGTTGGAAAAGCTGGAGGAGCAGTGGCAAAGGGTGTAAATTAGGCCTGGAGCAGAGTGTAATCAGATCCTCTTCAGTTGCAGAGCCATGGTACATGAGACCACGGCTGCTCTAGGGTTCCAAGATGCCCTGATTAACTGCAAGGTGGATGGCTGGAAAGGGTGACTGAGGGAATGAAGGGAAAATGTGTTGGGTGTTGTGTACAGTGATAGGCATCAGGTATCAAGAACTGCAGCACAGAGGCAGTTGTAAACCTTGGAGTTATTTGAGGAATACAGGGCGAATCCATCCCTATACTGTAGTATCTGTGGTAATGAGGAGCAGCAGAGTCCCTGCTGCGCTTACTTTGGTGGAGCCCACTGGTGTCAAGGAGCATGATGTGACCTCCAGGACCGGCCCCACCATAGTGAGTTGGATTCTGCACCCAGGACAGATCTGTTCTGCCATCCTGCATTCAGACCAGCTTCCCCCACACCTGGACAATATTCCCTCTGGACAGTTGAGGAGACAACCTCTCGCCCCAGGTGTGGCTTTGGGCACTTGCTACCTCCTCGTGTGGTTGGAGATGTGTGTGCAAACACCCTGCTGCAGGGGGATTATCTGTATGGCAAAACAGTTTTGAGCCCCTGAAAAGGCAGAGCTGAGGTGCTGGCAAACAGATTATTACTTTTGTCTGTAGATTGACTATTTTATACCATCAGAGGGGTCAGTGACTGAGAAACCTATATGCGGTAAACTTGGCTCTTCTAAATAACATGTTTCATGGACATTTCCTTCTGTTTATTTCTCTGACTTGACATATTTATTCTCACAGTGGTATATGGTTGCCGTACAAACTGTAAATATTCCCAACATTCCCTTTTTCACCTCCTCTCTCTCTCAAAGGAATAATTCAGCTTGCTGATGTAGGCACTAGAAAGGTCCTCCTAAATTTTAGCCCTGTGTTGCCCCTGACACCACACAAGGATGCCAGAGAGCATAGAGCACCTCATCTGTTACCTATATACAGCTTTATGCTAGAAATATTTTCTCTTTACTATACATTTCATGCTCTAAGGAGGGCTAGGAGTATAAGTAGCAACCTTTCCAGAGGGACTGCATCTGCAAACCCACAGTGTACAGGGAAAGGGGTGGTAGGACTCTAAAAAATGACAGGTCCACAGGCTACATTGCATCCAGAGGCTGGCAGTGTCCCAGCAGTATCCCAACAAAGGCCAGGCCGCCACCCAGCCCCTTGGGAAATGCTCAGCAAGAAATGCTCAGAAGTAGCTGCATCCCTTTGGACATCTTGACATCTCTGACAGGATTCACATAGCCTTCAATTGCTTTGAAGCTGTTAGAGACAGGATTCATCCAGTGTCCTCATCTAACATGTTGTTCTCTGAGAAGCTGGACCAGAGGAAGATGAAGGAATGGGGTCCTGCAGTCCATGAACAACTGGAAAAGATTTTCCTTCTCTCCCCCTTACTCCTATCTGCTTGTTTGACACGGCTGAGGATCTGTCCATAATACCAGGATGACTGCTCCACACAGCAGTTTACACCTCTCCTGGACATCAGTCTAAGCTGGCCTGGAGCTTGTCCTCCTACAAAGGTGACTTTGGTCATCATTTCCTTGATAATTCATTAGCCTCTGGCACAGAGCCACTTTCATCCTCCCCACCGCCTTCCTCCTCCATTGATGACGCTGCAGACTTGTTTGTCCTTTTCAATTGCCCTTCTGTCTCTAAGGCCCTGAGAATCAACAGCATCTTCTTACACATCCTCATTGCCTCCGTTACTTGAGATCCAGCGCACTTACTGAAGGATTCTATCTAACCAAATACCTGCATCGAGCCATGAGATTTGCAAGGTGACATTTAAATTGCCCGTATTGCCCGACTCTATACCAAGCTTCATCTGGAGTCAGTGGTTGATTTGGCTGCTGTCAGCCTTCTTCCCTGAGCCAGATGAGCTCCTAGCAGTGCTTGTATGCCCCTGTTCTGTACTTGAGAAATATGTGACTTGCAGCCAAGGGGAAGCATCTATAAATGGCGTGGCAGGTGGTGCCAGCCTCTTGACAAGAGCAAAGCTCTGCTGTCCAGCCTGGCTTCTCAGGGAGCTTGGACAGCAGCAGAGGCACTGACGTAGCAGGAGGTGAGTGAGGCTTTGCCAAGGGAGGCCATCTCATAACAGGATTTTAATTGATGGACTGTTCTCCTTCCCAGGGGGACATTCATTTTCGTACCTTGAAATGTTTATCAGATGAGCCTCGGCTTCCCAGTAAATGTTCACTCATAAAACTGAGCGACAAGAGGGAAGTTGATTGCCTCCGTGTAATAAATACATCACACTGGAGTCCTCGTGAGCCCAGTTTCCATGAAAGCCACAGGTTACTGCAAACAGCTGTTTGCAAGAAGACACACTGACAGCCAGATGTCCCAACCAGACGGTTTACATTAAGTAGACATTAAAAACTTAGCTCATAGGTGGCCCTAAACCAGGACTTTCTGTGGTCAGCAGCATCTTGGCACCTGGCTTGCCTCATCCTGCTAGTCTCCTTTAGCAACAACAACCCCATTCCTGC
>NW_010156440.1:103440-117240 GCF_000695765.1 Mesitornis unicolor
TCTTCTTACAGACACCAAATGAGTCTCACAGAGTTAATTTGTTCTAACAAAACAGAAGAATCTGTCTGAACCAGGGAAGCTTTAATGCTACTGTGCATTCAAACCTCTGGAGCTGTGCAGCAAGAATGCTTCCTGACACAGCTACGGGGAGATTTCTCTGTAATTTTCTCTTACTGTATTTTTGGAACAATTCTCATGACCACTGCAAACAGGGTCTGGCTTTTAGGAGGAAGCAGGAGAAATAATTAAGTTAAAAAATCTTCATTCTGTGCCCCTGCTTGTGGCTACAGTAACGGGGCAGGATGTGGCATCAGCCCAGGGCTCACAGCCACTCCTTTGCTTGAGCAAGTCACCCAGACAGGCAGCTGGGACAGCCGTGGGAGACCAAGTGCATCTCCAGAGCAGCTGCCTTCTGGTACCGAGGGGGAATGCAATGTACTGATGGGAGGCTGTGATAAGAGGCCATCGAGTCCCGGACTCATTGTCCTCTCAGACAAGGGTCTGACAGACCTAGGTCAGTTCTCAGTAGAGTGGAAAAATCTGAATTTATGTCAGAATCACCCCATATGGGAAGACAGCAGCCAAGCAGCCACCCTCTCCCCACAGCAGTCCTGGGAAGCTCATCCTTCCCTCCAGCCTAGGTACCATTTTTCCTCTGCTTCTCCATGCTGGTTTGTCCTCCTTTAGCACCTTCCTCCCAGGTGAGACAGGGCACTGTTTTGCTTGCTCTGGCTATGTTTGTATCCCACACCAGCCGTCATGGTGAGTAATTGCTGTCCCCTGTGCAGCTGGAGGGCAAATGTCCCTGTGGGAGCATGGCCAGGGCTGGGCAGAGCAGGAGGTAACGTGTCTCCTGCTCTTGGGCACGTCCATGCAGAGCTGGGGCTGACAACCAGGGACCTCAGGCCTTGTCCCCTGGGTAACCACTGCACAACACTCCCTCACCGTGGGGCTGCTGGTTCATGCACGAGCCCTTGGAAAGTGCCCTGGCAATAGATACCCAGCCCCCTCCCTTTTCCTCTTCCCCATCATGCCACGAGGTACTGCAGGGGAAGTGGCCACGTAGAGCCCTCACTATTTTTGAATCCCCCTCTTCATCATTTATGGCTGCAGCTGTGACCTCCGAAATCCGTCACTTGAGTGGAGACCAGAATTAGTCCCTGGCTGGCGCCGACTTAAAACAACAACCCCTGCCGCAGGCACGTGGCAGGTGGGAGGGCACCGCTGGCTCACACCAACATGGGGGTACCCTCGACCCCCCATCCAGTCTATGAGGTGGGGGGGGAAGGGGTTCACTTCATCCCTTCGGGAGCTGAGAGCTCAGGTCTGGCCACAGGCAGCCATGAGAGTGACTCCCCCCTTGCTTGCTCCCCTGCCGTCCTCTCCCAATTCCTGCCCTTTAATAAGGCAATAAATTACCGTTTCTGGCAGGGATGAGGTTGGTCAGCATTTAGGAAGATTTCATTTCCAGTATTTGAAAAGGTGGTCGTTCTGACCCAACAGCCCTCCACAGGGAGCACTTGGGTAATACCCAGGGCTTGATTTATGGTGTTAAATTGGCAGCCCAAGAACTGCTCCTGTAATTTATTACCCGGCCTTCACCAGAAAGCCTCTCTCTCTTTCTCACCCCTCCCCTCGCCTGCTCTGTCTCTCTTCCTCCTGATTTTTTTTAAGGGAGAACAGCTGACAGCCAAAAGCTAAATCTAACATTTACACATGACTTCATTATGCCACTAAAATAAATGACTCAAAGCAGTGAAACCCATCAAAACTGGGACTTCAACACTGGATACCAAAAGCAAGGGGCCTGATTCCCTCCCTCCTCATCACCCTATCTCCTCCTTGACCATAGTGCAGTGTGTTTTCAGCATCCTCACAGAGACAACACATCGTTTGCTGCATCTCACCCTTAAACATTCATGCTTTCATGGGTTCACTACGTCGAGCAAGACCAGCTCCAGGAGGAATACAGCACAGGTCTGGATGGGTTGACTCCTGGACTTCTTGCCACCTCGAGCTGCTCCCCACACTTAGGAATGCTGGCCTGAATAAGAGACCTGAATATATATCAGGAAGCAAGGACAACATGGTGATTTTTAGCAAAATCCAGAAGATCATGGAAGTATGGTAGAGCAAGTAATGAAAATGGGAAGGTAGAGAAGGCCAAAAGAAATGGAGGCCAAGGAATGAAGAGGTTGTGCAGGTGGGAAGTGAGAGGTGGGTGAAGAAATCTATGGAGAAGAGGAGAAAGATGAAGTGGTGAGAAGGGAAAAGAGGAGATGAGCTTGGCCAGCAGGCATGTGCTGGGGAGTCCACCCCTTGTTAACCCCTTGTAACCACCCAGGTTACAACCAAGCTGTGGTTACCCACCACTGGGGTTACCCACCACTGGGGTTTGCCTTGAGGGCTGGTCACAGCCACTCATTGTCATTCCCCTCTTGCTATGGCTGGGAAAGGTCTTGTGACAAGCTGGAGTGGGAGCCAATCTGAGGGAAACTCCATGGGTTTCTTGGTTGGTGGGTGGATGGACAGCTTCCCCATGGACACCTGCACCAGCACTAGCAAATGGGCAGGGACAAGCTGGGGAAGGGGCAATGCTCCGTTTTGGCAGTAGAGATGATTTATGATAAATAAGTGTGACCATGGAGCTACAGCCTCAGAGAGATGATAGTTATCCTTTTTGAGAAGGGTATTCCTGAGCATGGTCAACTCACATAAGAGTCTATCCTATGAGCTGACTGTGGACCCTGTGCTTGCTCAGCCATCCCCCCCAAAAAAAAGGGAGAATCAGCACGGATGTTAAGAAACAATTTCTCAGCATCAGGATGGATGAGCACTGGAAGGGTTGCCAGCTGTTGGCTCTAAGAACAGGTTAGGTGGATATTCATCAGGGCAGGTTGATCCCAGCAAGGAAATGTCTCAGATGATGCCTCTTGGTCCCTTCCAGCACCAGTGACTGTGATTTGCTTAAGTTTGTTAACTGTAGTGACTGTCACTACAGGCTTTGATTTGCTGCTGAGCTTAGCTTTAATCAGTCAGTCTTTACTGAAAACATCTAATGCCATCATGGAATTTCATAACTTGTTAGCGGCAGGCATCCAGCAGCAAAGGACCTGTTCTTGGCAGTGTGTCAGGTCTTGACGTGCGGTCGGAGCACCAGATGCTGTAGGAGGTCAGGTGGCTGCTATGGAGAGTAGCAAGAGTAGAGGTTTTCTGTCAGAACTGGGCACAGCTCAGTCCATGACATCATTATTATGTGTGTGTGTGTGTGTGTGTAGAAAACGAGGCTCAAATTGCCTTGTCAGGCTTGTCTTTATAGATTAAATTGATACATGGATACCATGTGTGTTGTCCAAGAAAGGCCAACTCCCTTTCCTCTTTCCTTCCCCTGAAAAGCTGACCTTGAGCCCATCACCCCTGGGGAGGAGTGAGGCAGTTTTCTGCATGCAGCTCTGGAGGAGCTGTGGTTTCCTCCAGCCTTTCATCCAGTCTTCCCACTCCAGAAGGATTGGTCTGTAGCTGGCTGGGGATGCCCTCTTGCCTCCTGCCACCGTCTTTGCCCTCTGCTCTGGTGCTAGGGTGACTCTGGCCAGCCCTTCCCTGGTGTCCCATCCCCAAGTGCCTGTGGATGTGTGGCCACAGCAGGCTCCCAGTGCTCCCCCCCTGGCTGGGAGCTCACAGCCGGGGCTGCAACACCACTCAGCTTTCATAATCAAATAATCCCCATGTTTATGCCTCGCTGACTGACGGCGCTGCCCCTGACATATCATTATCGGGAATTTACATTCCTGCAGGAACTGCGAAATCCCCCAGCCCCGAATCCAGAGCTTTCCTGTGGCACCAAAGGGAGAGGAAATGATCTCTGATCTTAAGACTTTCAGACCACTAAAGTAAAGCCTCTTCCCGTCCCTTTGTTTGATTTAGCACTTTGCACACTCCCTCGAGGGGATTCTTGGTTTCTTACGGGTTTATTTTGTTTTGTCTTAATGTGTTGTGCTTTTTTTCCTCACTCTTCTAGTGTCAGTCCTTTTGGGCCATTTGCCTCCTGGAGACTTGGGAAAACAGGAAAGGGAGGGCTGGGCTCATCACTTGAGAGTAGTAGGGTGCAGAGAGTCTCACCAGTGTGCATGGGGACCAGAGCATGTGCTGGAGCCTGGCAGGAGCATGTGGTGGTGGTGCTGACCATAAAGCAAGGGGCAGACAGTGTCCCCAGGGCACCCGAGCAGCTCTAGTAGGTCAGACCTGAGGTATCTCCAGCCCATTGACCATGTGCCATATGGTCAGTTATACCATATAACAGTTCAGATATACCCTGAACTGTTGGGCAAAAGAGAGCTTCTCTCAACTTGAAACAGGAAAGACAACATCTCAGGCAAATGGGTCTTGTCCGTTCTTGTCACAAGACAGAACTGTTGGAGGAACCCTGGCTCCTGGTCTCCTCTTTGCATTGCCCACCCTGCTCTGTGTCTCTCTGTCCGCTCCAGGAAGGCACACCTGATCCTGAGGAGGCTGGAGAAGGTCAGCAGTCACTGCTCAACCCTCCTACGCAGTGCCTACATCCAGAGCCGCACCGAGACCATGCCCTACTTGTTCTGCCGCAGCGAAGAAGTCCGGCCGCCCGGCATGGTCTGGTACAGCATCCTAAAGGACACCAAAGTAACGTGCGAGGAGAAGATGGTCTCCATGCTGCGCAACACGTACGGGGAGTCCAAGGGGCGGTGAGGGAAGGTGCAGGCCTAGAGCTGTGGGAGGCAAAGGGACTCCGAGGAGTCGAGGACTCGTGATGTGCTGAGTGGCTGGTGGGGTTCGGGGTCGGGTGGTGTTCAGAGGGGGTGGAAGGGGACAGCGAGGCCAAACAGGACTTTCTCCCGTGGACGGCAGAGAAACAAGAAATCAGCAAGTTGGACTTTAATTTCTTTTCCTTTCTTTTTTTTAATTTTTCAAGAAAAAAAAAAGAAATTAACTGATTTGACTCAGCATAAAAGCCTCTCCTTTTTAATCTTTTCTTACTGAATTTCCTGGACTACACACTCCAAAACCCTGGGAGGAGGAGATATGTGCTCGAGGCCAGGGCCAGGCAGAGGGGAGCTGCTGGGCACAAGGTGATCCCGTCCGTGCCTGCCCTCCCTGCCCTGCCACGGGACAGGAGCTGTGGCCCAAGGGGTCCCGGTGCCGTGGTGGCCAAGGACATCAGGAGGAGGTGGTGCGGGCAGCCGGTGACACCGTGCTGCCAGCGAAGGTGCCGGCGGGAGATGCCAGGCAGGTGCCAGGATGCTGCAGGCAAGCTGGGCTTCTGTATCGCTCCAAGTCGACGGATCGGCTCCGTCCGCAGCCTTCGTTCGCAAGGCTCCTGGCAGCTTGTTCTGTGCATTAAAGATTCATATTAAGTCCATCTTCGCTGCTTCCTTGGTGGTTCTTCCTGACACCGGCTCATCGCTACTTGGGCGTTCGTAGGGTTTCACATGTGGAGAGAGCATCACTGATGGCTGTCGCTGTGCCAGGATGTGGTTGAGACAAGGGATCATGCCTGGAAACCAAGAGCTCGATGCAAGGAGAGGAGGGGAAAGTGCAGGCTCGTTGTGTAGGATCTTCTCCCTCCCCAGCACCCAACTCGGCCACCAGCCCCGGTGGGACCTGGAGATGTGTGGGAAAGCCCAAGAAGGAAGCCAGGGGCTAAAAAGACATGGAGAATCTGGTTTCTTTTACTGTCAGATGTGGGTAAGGCTGGCCCGGAATCCTTGTGGGTAATGGATTTCTCAGCTTGGTAGCCAAACCAAAAAGTGAGAGAGGGAAAACAAACAAAAATCAGATCAGCTCAAAGCTATTGCTTTTTCTTTTTAAAGCAAAACAACGAACTTGGAGGGGGAGAAGGGACCAGTGTGGGTTGAATGAATCAGTTTAGTCAGCCCAAAGCAATTCATTTTGTTTAGGCTTTTTTTTCTTTCAGGTTATTTAACCCTTTAATATAAAAGCAAACAAGCAGGAGGTGATTTTCAAAATGAAAATGTTTTGAAACCAAACAATGGTGCAGGATTTCATGTGGAGGAAGTTCGGTCAGAGACATTTTTCTCCTTGAGCTAAACTTAATTCCCTTATTTGCACCCACTCAAATAATTCTGATCGTTTCTCCCAAGCTGCTCTTTTTTTCACCTCCCTTTAGTTGTGTCTCTTCATTTGTCTTGAGCTATGTTGATGTCCACTGGAGCTCACAGAAAAGTCCACTGGAGCTCACAGAAAACTTTGCCTTGACGTAGCAGCCCACGGATCAAGCACCAAAGCATCGCAGGTTCCCCGCAGTCTCAATTTTTAAGAAAAATCCATTTTTTTTCTGATGGAGAGGGAGAGGAGGGGAACACTGAGAGATTTGGGCTGCATCACTGATTCTTGTACAGCACTGAGCACAAAGGCTGTGGAGGGACCTTGATGCCACGCATGGTAAAACCTTTCTCAGCCCTAGCACTTCTGCTGCTCCTGACCCATCCCTTGTGCCCTTCAGAGGTGGCTGGTGGCCATGCACTTTGGGGTTGTCTGTGGGGCCAGCAGGAACCACACAGAGCCCAGCTGGTCCCAGCCTGACGGCACATTGCTGCTGGCGTTGGGTGCCCTTCCAGGTCCTTTGAAGCCATCATTGTTTTCTCAAGGCTCTGGCCTTTCCCTGTGTTTTTCAAACATGGTGTTTTATTTTGTTTTTTGTTTGTTTTTGCTCCAAGGTGATTAATTTCTCTTGAAAGCCCCTTGCGGTGTGTGCTGTGATGAGGAGCAACACTGTGGTTTCACTGCAGGCGAGAACCGGTGTTGACCGACCTGACGGACAAATTGCTGGTGTTTTCCGTAACAGGACTGGAAGCGATTGTAGGTGTGACGGGGCTAACGCTGTTCATGGTATTCCTGGCCATTGTGAGTGTGGTGCTAGGCATTAGGACTAGGAGATGTCAGCCAAAATACAGGGCAGCTGGCTGGATACCCTGCAGCACATTTCTTTTCTCTTCCACAGTGGTGGTTTTTGCACCTAGGATACACATTCCAGCATTTTTCCTCAGCGGAGCTCAAGGGGAAGGGGCAAAGCCCACAGCATGGGGCCATTTTGCTGCACATGGTATGGAAAGGCGACCTTCAACTCCAGTAGCCCTCACTTCTGCCAGGAACAAAACACGAGTACCATCGGGACAAGCTGGCTGTCCCCATGGATCCTTGTGGTGGCTGTGTCCGCTGCAGGGACCAAGGACTTAATTCTTGCTGCTTATCTTAGCAGGCTGCTGGAGAGCTTCACTTCACATCCTTGGTGAGGCTGGCTGCTGCAAACGGATGCACGTACAAAGCAAGTTGTGCCAGCGTTAGTACGTACACAGCAGGTGGAAGAGTCCGGCCTCCCAGGTAGGAAGGCTGTGGAGTTTGACAGCCATTAACCTCCTGAGCAGTGCTCCTCGCTCCCAGAGCAAAGCTAGCCCCACGCAGCAGCAGAGCCTCTGGCTGGTGATGCTACCTGGCACAGTGTGGCCGAGCCAAACATAACCGAGGAATTTGTCGAGGTTACACATCCTCTGACGTGTAGCTGAAAGGAAGGGTCTGTATTTCTCTCCCTGGAAACTTTGGAGAATATAACCCTCCAGCTTTCAAGATAAACAGTTGTAGTCACAGCCTAGCAATGCTGGCAGATGGACCATGCCCCACAGTGTGCACGTGCATGCGAGCACACACACCTTCCCTCCACACCCTCCCATTTTTCTGGCTTCCTTAGGGAAAAGGGTTGTCAAACATTGGAACAGGATGCCCAGGAAGGTAGTGGAGTCACCATCGCTGGAGGTGTTTAGAAGACAATGTTTAGGAACATGGTCTAGTGGTGGACTTAGGGCTGGTTCAATGGTTGGACTCTTAAAGGTCTTTTCCAACCAAAACCATGCTACGATTCTATGAAAAGGGATTCCTGCTCCAAAGCAAGTTGTTGCTGCCCCAGGCGCTGGGTCCTCTTGTCAACCCCTACCCCGGCTTTGCTGTGCCACCAGCCAGGTTTGGCAGCCCAGATGCTGTCCTGGATGGGGACAACATCAAGGGATAATGAACCATGAAAAGTGAGTGGAGAAAGGGGCAAAAAGATGCCATCATCCAGGTTTAAAATATAAACTATCTGCATTGATCTGCAAAGCTGGAATTATTTGCCTGATAGGATGATGCAGGTGCAATTAAGCTGGTGTCAATAGCTCCTGAACAGTCACCTGCTCTGGGATAAATTCAGGTTGAAAAGAGCAACCTCCTCCATGTGCCTTTGCAGTGAGTGCATACACAGGCAGTGGCATTGATGGAGCAGCCATGGATGCGTGCAGGGTACCCACTGCTTCCTGCGCAGCCTGGCACTGCACCCACCACCCATGCACCCTCCAGCAGCCCATAAACTCCAGCTCAGCACCAGGAGGTGTTTTCTCTGCAGAGGCTGCTCACTCTTCACTGTCTGTTCACACTCTTCCTTTTAATAACATACTCACTGCTGCTTTCAGCATCCCTTGAGTGTCCCAGTGGGCGACCTTCTTAAGGACCCCCCCAAATCTGCCACTTGTTTGGCAGCTCAGAGCTGGTGACAGCCACAGGTCCCCTCCCAGAGCCGCATGGGGCTGTCCCCTCCCGTGGAGCAGAGCAGCCCTGAACAATCCCCACTGTCCCCAGGGCCATTGTTCTCCACCACCCTGGGCCCGGCCGGGCGCAGCTGGCCCAGCACACAGAGGGGCCGATTGTTTGGGTTGCCATGCTGCCGATGACACCACTTTGGGACAGCTTCTTCCCACAGCAAAGGCCTCTGGAGCCAGTGCTGTGTTTGCTCCTTTATTTATTTGATGGGTTTCTGCTTTTCCTTTTAATTTTTTTGTAATTTTTGCTTGGTTGGGTGAGGCAGGCTCTTGTCAAGGCTGGGAAAGAAGACAAGGGAGGGCCAGAGGTGTTCAGCGTGGGCACCCTGGTCCTCTCCATGGTGTGGGAGGGTGTCTGGGGTGGTCAAAGCCTTGCTGTAACACCAATGTTTAGCCAAGGCAATGTCCTGCAGTGTGGCAGATGCCTCAGTGGCCTGCCATCTCACGCCTTGTTGCACTGGGAGGATGTCAACTGTACATTGTGCCTGCTGGACCAGGGCAGGATTAGCTCTTCTGAAGCTGAGCATCACCAATCTGAATCAATTTATGCACTTCAAGGTGCATAGGAAAAAAATTCTGGGTTGCTTTTTGGTTTCTTTTTTCTAAATACCCTTGGTCTGTCTGCCTTCCCCAGTGTTGGTGGCTGTGACATTAAGCCAGGAAGGACCATGGCTTTTAGTGTCACCATGGTGAGGGGCCATGCTCTGGCACTGCAAGTGCTATTCCCAGTTCTGGGCTGGGACAGGCAAGGCTATGCCCGAAAGGCTCTCAGCAGCTCTCGGGCACCAGGAGCTGGAAAGGCTTGGAGGAACGGGTTCAGGCAGCACAGTGTACTTCAGCTTTGGCATTTTATATGGTGCTGGGGGCGGCCAGGAGACTTTAAGTGCTTGGGTGGAAATTTTGAGCATTGCAGTATTAATAAAGTGTGCAGTAACAAGAAGTCCCTTTCTCTGCCCCTGCCCACCCTCCTGTCTCACTCAGCCCCTTTAGCAGCTGCTGTGGCATGGAGCCTTTATCCCTTGTGGAAACTCAGCAGGGTCAGGGCTTTGGAAAGACTGTGTTATTGGGGTGATGCTGTGAAAACAACCTGCTTATATTGAGCAGGTCTGTGTGCTCCAAGGTGAGTGCCCAAAGACAGCACTGGGCTTTGAAGTTCAGCCAGAACATTCCCATTTTTCAATGCTTTCATCAAAAATGCCAATGAACCTGAAGCTTGACAGTTCATCCCTGTGGGCTGGATGATGATAAAGGAGAGCAGCAGCAAAATTAGATATGGGGCTCCTATGCTTCTTTTAAAAACTCTACAAGTGGAGGAGCATTTTTATATATAGCTAAAGCAGCAGGTAATGTCTGAGGAGTGGGGCGAGGGTGCCTAGAAGTGACCATGTTGCTGTTTGGACTAGTTCTTCATTTTTCATGACTACAGCAATCAAAAGCTTTTTATCTGTCTGCAAAAAACTAATAATTTCATGAAAGCTGTTTTTAACCACTAACAATCCTCCCCAGGCCCCAGAGAAGTCAGCCAAAAGCTTCTCAAGACCTTTAAAACTATTTTGACACAGTATTGCCTCATTTGTACTAAAAAAATATAGTAAAATAAAATTAAGACCCTGTCCCTTTGGCTGCATTTTATCAGAGAACTTAGGGCAGTTGTTGACTTGCCTGATGTAGGCAGTGGTTATTCCAATTCAGGGCAGAGGGAAAATGCGGGGCCATGGTAATCTTGTGGTAGTTAATGAGCAGTGAAAAGAAGAATTCTGGTCTGGGAAATGCTTGCTTTTCTTCACCTCCCAGTTAGTGCAATGGACAAGTCCAGGGAAAGACTGTGTGTGTGTGTGTGTGTGTGTGTGTGTGTTAACATCTTCATTTCACCATTACCACAATTGCCAATGTTATGTGTGCATGAGAAGCTGTGGCTTTCAGCTGGGAGAGGACTTTGCCGTATGAATTCAGAGCAATTTTCCCAGCTTTCATATATAATTAATGCAGTCAGCTCCTTTTTGATTTAATGCAGCCAACAGTTGCAGCTGGTGTCACAAATGCCTCACAATCCCTCTAGCACATGGGTCTCGTGGAGAGGCTGGTGGCCCAGTCCAGAGGACTCCTGAGTGTGACATGAGACCCCCCTGGGCTGGTCACTGCACAGCAAGGTGACCAGCATTACTGCTGAAACATTAAAGCTGTCATCCTTGGTAGTTCTTAGCTTGATTTAACATTTGCTGTGGGGCATGATCCCCATTGCCATCTTGCAGGGCCATGGCTTCAGACCTTGCTCAATGCATGTATTGATCTCTTTTTTTCCCTCTCCCTCTCTTCAGCCATTGATTTCCAAGCAGACACGTAAACTGAACGTAGAAACTGTTGTTTTGACTGCATTTCCATTGATCGCGCTCCTGCGGTTGTGCACAGGTGGGAGGAGTGGCACTGAGCTTGGCTCAGCCCAGCAGGAGTGAGCTGAAAGCTGTTCCCTGCCTTTATGGGCTGCTCCCATTAAAGCTCCTTATTAATGCTTAATAGATAGTTCAACACACAGCCAATTGATTAGTATATTGCTATAGACACAAACCATTTAATACATTGTTTATGGGCCTTTTTATCTACAGTATGTTCTATTGATAGGGCTGTTTGTGACGTGCCTATACCCTATTAATAATGCATTGGCCATAGACAGGGATGGTATAGAAAGCGTGACGTGCTCTCCCTTGTTCTCTTTGTGTTTCTCTCCTTGCTCAATTTATTGCAGTGGATTTTGACAGTGAAAATGCAAAACTTTTTACTGACTCACTTATGTTAGTGTAAAGAAAACCCAACAAACTAATCTATTCTCATCCTTTAGTCTATTGCTCCCAAAAGTCCCATGGATCGTGTGGTGTGGAATTAATTTATTGTTCAATCCACAGGCCATTTAAACACTATAGTATTACTGCCACACTTTTAAAAGTGCCCAAGATGGTACTAACCAGTACCATGGCTATGTCAGGATGGCAAATGGAGCTAACTGGTGTTATAGCCTAATGGTGAGTAGAGCAGATACAAAGGGAAATGTATAACAGGGAAAGCATAGCTGGGATTTAACACTCCTGCTCCCATGCACCCCCTCCTTGTCCTCTACCCATGCTCCCAGCCTCCTCGTCTTATCGGGGCTTTCCTGGGGAGTTAAATCATTAATGAGTTTGGGAGTTAACTGGGTTAAAAATGACTCTCTTTAGGCTCAGGAGTCAATAACTGTCAGGGCTAAGTGGCACCTATTCTGACTGCATGTGCATCCTCAGGCTTTGGAGATGTCGATGCTGAATCAATTCGCATTTGGAAGCTGAATCAATACAGATTTCTCAGTGCAATGGCATAAAGTCCCAGTCCTTGCCTGTCACAGCAGGATCTGACAGGGTGCCTGGCAGAGTCCTGCACCACAGCCCCAGCCCCTGCGTGAGGGTCCTGCTGGAGCAGCAATGGTGTAAGGGTTGCATTGTCAAAGCAGGGCAGGACCAGTGTGACTGGGACCAAGCAGAGGCAAAGCCTCAGAGGGAGGAAAATCTGCAAAGCTACTGGGCCAGAGTGGGACCAAGACACTTTGCCACCAAAGATCAACTTAACTGTCCAGGGAAGTTGCCCTTGGCTGGGGGCAGGTGGGCTCTTGCAGGCTTTGCTGGAGCTGCAACCCCTCTACAAACACCTGCCATAGCAACAAAAAGCCATACCTTTGGGGCGTGTGTGTATCTGTGTATGCATATGTGTGTGTTTGTGAGCAGGGGTCAGGACCAAGATGCTCAGGCTGTAACAGTCTCTGTGTGTGTGTCTGTATATGCATGTGTGTCCAAAGGCTTTGTGCATCAGCAAGTTCAGCTCCATGGCTGCACACAGTTTTCAGCCTTCCTTCCCCCCTAGGTAATACCCATGAGTCAAGGCTCAGTTCCCATTGGGACTCATTTTCTGGATGGCCATGTTCTGCATATGACAGAGAAGGTGAGTAGAGACCATGGACATCCTAAAAAAAAAAATTAAATTAGAAGCATCCAACTTTCATATTTTCAAGCATCTCTCACACCAAAACCTTACACCTGGCACCACTGACTCGGGTGAAGCAGGACCTGAACTACCTTGGCAGAACCAAACTCACTGGAGGTGCAACGGGCAGACCCATGGCTCCAGTCAGCACTGCCTCCCTCCATCCACCGCAGCCCTTTCCCACCAAACCTGTTCAAACACCACCGTTTTCAAAACCCCTGCCCAAAACTGAAGCGCTGGATCTTAGCACATGGGCAGAGTGGCCCGTGCAGCTGTGCAACCAGATATGGGGCATCGTGGCTGCACTCAACCCCCCCGGGGTGACTGGCGATGCTTGGGGCCGGCTCGACCGAAAGCAAAGGAGACGTGGCAAGAGCAGGGGTCCAGTTCAGAACTCTTTAATACAAGCTTATATTGGTTGTGTTTCTGATTCTCTATTCTCCCAACATCTGGGGACATTAACCCTCATATGTGTGTGAGCATGTGTATGAAGATATATACAAAATCACACAGTTAAATATTTAAGCATACAAGGTATTATATATTTATATAATATAGAACTTTAGGGTATAGGAATCAACAATGGCAAAATATTTCTGATGAATCTGACATAACTTTTTTCCGTGTGTGTGAAACATGACCTGTTTTTGAAAGACCAGAGGAAGTTGTTGTTTATTAAAAGAAAGAGAAAAACCTGTATAAAGAAATTCTGTGAAAATGATTTAAAAAAACCTCATGAACCAAAAAAAGGACAACTGTTAAAAACTGTATTGAAAAAAATAAATTAGATGAACAATTGTGTAAATATAAATTAAAAAAAGATGACAATCTTAATAAATAAGCTTTACTATTTACATCTTTATATATTGCTTGGAGACTTAAATTAGATCCGTTAAAAACAAACGAACGCAAAATAAAACCCAAATTCGGAGCAGCAAACGTACAGGCGTGAGGTACAGAATTAAGGGTTGAACTGTATTTTGCTTGTTTCTTTTTTTTTTTCTTTTCTCTTTTATACAGTAGACCAGTAGAATTCTTGTGAAAATAGATCCTCAGCACTTCATTGGAGTATTGGTTGACATGGCTTCCAAAAGGTGCCAAGAAAGATTCCATAATAATAATAACAATAACCATAATAATAATAATTATAACAATAATAAAAAGATACAATATGATA
>NW_010156441.1:0-4212 GCF_000695765.1 Mesitornis unicolor
TGGTCCCTTCCAACCTGGTAATCTATGATTCTATGATAAGGAGTTCTCCACCTTGTTTTCTGGGATGCTCAGCTTTAGCCAGTGCAACTTTCTCAGTCATACAGTTTAGTTTAAGATAGTCCTGTGAGGAGCAGGGAGTTGAACTGGATGATCCTTATGGGTCCCTTCCAACTCAAGATATTGATGATTCCTTTCTGACCTGCACCTTTTTAGTGCAGCTGTTCCTGAAAACATGGCCTGTACTTCACCACTGGTTCAAAGTTTCTAAATCTTAAGCAGGACAGCGACTATTATTTTAACAGCATCTCTGCTTAGGTACTTTCAGAAGGTGCCTAGAAGAGTTTTTTCCACCTAAATACTATGATTTACCTAGATACTAGCACTGCTACTCATAATTGCAGGCACCAGAGACTTCCTCCGTGGTGGCTCCAGTAACCCCCATCAGCTTCCAGGAGGAGACAGGAGCATAAGGAGGATGAAAACCTCATTTCCAGATGCTGCTCCATGGATTCAGACCCATGTTAAACCTAATTAATTTGACTTGGAAATCATACTGAGAAAGCAAAGAGTGTTTTAATCTTTTCAGTTCCTTCCCTTCCTCTTTCTTCTGCTTCAACACCATTTGTTCAGTTCACTAAAAGCACTGCAAATCATTTAGCTCAATGCTAGTTTTCAGCAAGTACATTTTGTTTTGTTCCAGCTAGGAACAGCATTTCAGCACTAAAATAATGCCTTGATATTGTTGCTTCCTTTAGTAAACATCCTCTCCTCTCACTGCAAAGCCCTCAGTAAATGGCTCTGGAATAACAAAAGCCATTTCTGTATTGTTTTAAGCTCTTTTCCTTTCTGAAAAAAACTCAATTAAAACAGTGAAAAAGCAAATGTGTCGCTACTACACTCTGTAATTATGAACTAATTTCTGTTCACTCGCCCAGCAGGAGAGGTTTGTCCTGGTGTCCTCTGGGAAAAAAAAAAAAAAAAAAAAAAAAAAAAAGAAGAAAAGTCTTTCTAAGGCTTTTCCAGAATTTCACAGCCTTAAAAACGACATGTTCATGTCCACTGTAAAACATGTTCATCTTTGCCTTCACCCAAAATAACTCGCAATCTCAAAATCCAGGGTGAGAGCCATTCCTGTGACTATTTTTATTAGTGAAAGGAGCCCTAGTGCTGGCCATGAATAGATCAGCATGGGAGCAGCTCTGCAAATAGTGCAACCCTTCAAGGCACATGAAAATTGCATGAATACAAGCTGTCAGCTTATTGTGAAGAGTTTTCAAATAAATATCTCGCATGACACACTCCTGAGTGATTTTTGGGCTTTTCTTAGCAAACATTCCAGCACAAAAACTGCCTGGCCCAAAGAGGACATGTGCCATTGCAATCCCAACCTCTTGACTTGCCCCTGCAACACTTGCAGGAACAAGCACGGAGTTTTCTTTTGGTCAAGTCCCACTGAGAAAAAATTTTGCGAGACAAAATGCTGGGAGAACTAGATTATATATGTATATATCTTGGTTATATATGCATATATATATCTTTAAGCAGAGAGTGAAAGATAAGGAGGATAATTAAGAGGGAAAAACAACTTTTTTTTCTTTTAAGAAATAAAAAAGTGAACAAGAAGATGATGCCTGTGAACTCAGAATCAGATAATAACAAATGCAAAACAGCAGGTTTTCATGTAAAATAATGTAATGTCCTTTAAACACAAGCTAGACAATAGCTTTAAAATTCACACAGGTCTACAAACCACACTGCTTTGGGGTCCATTCCTGAACCCCCCCCCACGTGTTTGGGGCCCATTCCCGACCCCCCCCCCCCCCCATGACACACCTAGGTATACATATTTCTTTTCTCTTAACATTTAGGACCAAATCCAAGGGAGCCCATACACAACCACAACACAGGCAGAGCTGAAGACCCTACAGCTCTCATCAACCAATTCCCAAAACCTCACCCAACCCCAAGAGTTTGGGTCAGCTCACGTTTTGTCTGAAATGTAAGTGCCAAAAGCAGCACCACCATGCACATCCTAAGATACCATCTGATCCAACCCAAGTTCAGCCAGCTCCTACCTTAGGATATACCAGATTCACCAGCTAAGCACTCACTGACCACCTCCCTTCTAGAAGAAGGTGCAAATTGTTAATTGAGGTGAAAACAAGTTAGGGGTTGTAGCAGGAGTTGGCAATGCCTTGAAGAGACTCAGGCCTAAACCCTTCCACCTGTGATAACAGTTTGCTTTGTCAACACCTGTTTACAAAAAGCTAAGAGTGAAAAAGCCAACTACACACTTCATCCAGGCTGCTGGAACTCCAGTGACTGGTGTCAACTCCTGCTCATTACCAGTGCTGAGCCAGCTTGACTGGTGGACCCAGGTAGGGTCTATCTACCCAGCTGATGGGTAAGGAGGGCTTGCTCTGGCTACTGAAACCAGGCAGCCTCAACAAGAGGTCGAGCTAAATGTGGGTGAGGGATCTCATCAGCCACGTGCATCTTCCAAGTACAGATACATGCACATTTTCTTCAGACACTAGAAATACTTATGGGAAGCATGGTCTGAAGTGGAGACTGCTGCCCCCAGAGCTTCTCAAGAAGTGCTAAGGCAGCACTCTCTGCAAGTGTGAAAATATCCTGGTAGAAAGCTTGCTTTCCTTGGCTGAGAAAAGATTTCCCCTCCATGATGGGAGAGAATGGGATGCCCAGTCTCAAGTCTTTGTTCTTGCTGAAGAGAACCCAGAAACAAATCCCTGTTCTAGAGCTTCCTCCGGTGTGAGGTGTTTTGGCTCAACTCCTCCCACAGCTCTTTGTTTTTCAGACTTCCTTGGTTCTGGTCAACATGGGAAGGAGAAATAAAGCAAGGAAACCTGTTCTCATAAGATGGCCAGACTAATTTTTCTTGTGTGGGGGCCAGAAGATCTCAGTGAGAAGCTTTCCAGGGCCCTCCAAGCACCTGTGATTGTCACATTGCCCCAGGGGAAGGGGAGTTCTCCCTCCCCTCTACACAGCACTGGATTATTGCAGGGTTGCTCACAAAGTTCAGTCTTGTGTAGGACTTATGCCAGAGTGTCACTGTGGAGACCTTCAGGCCTTGAGCATAAGTGCCCGGTGTACAGAAGAACCGCTCCCCAAACAGCTTACAGCAGCAAGAGGTATTTAATGCATGGAGAACATAGGCACGGGGAGGGAGTTACATAGCATCACACAGAGGGGGGGTTCAAATTGCCTAATTTTAGGTTCCTGTCATGTCAGGGATCAAATGTGAGGTGGGGATCTAAACTCCATGGTAGCCCAACTAAAGGTGGTGGAAACTGGAGAGGGAGTCACCTGACTTAAATGCCTGCTTCATGCTGAGGTGAACCATCCTCCAAACTCCACTGACTGCATCCCCTCTGAGCATCATGGGAACCCAGTTCATATATGGTCCCCATAATCACGGACACATGCGGTGGGACTTAGATGGTAGTGTCACTGGAGATGCTTTACAGCACTGTGTCTGGCTCCCACTCCATTTTGGTGCGAGTTTCACAAGGTCTGGTGTCTGCTAGCTCCTTTCATGGATTTCATGATATGCTAGAACATCTGAAATAGCACCCATGATCATGGAGGTGAAGCCTAGCAGTCGCTGATAAAGGCGAGAACTCACGCGAGATTTCCGATTTTTTTTCTGGAGCAATTATTTTGCTTTCTGTGAAGCAACATCATAAGACCCTGAGCTTATCCAGCAGGCCATCACATTTCCATTGAGGTTTCATAACAGTAAAATGTTTTGCCAGTGGTACATAAAGTCTTTCAATCAGCTGCAGAGATGGAGAAAAACAACCTGCAAAAGCCTCCTGATGCCATAAAGTCTACTGGCAGCTTGGCAATTCAGGTTAAATTTAATCTGCTTCAGTTGCCAAGATCATAAAAAAAATTAAAAAGGGAATAAAAAGTCTTGTGTTGTAGAGTTTTTATGTAATGTCAAAGCCACTCTCAATAGAGAGGTGGCAACCCTGCAGCTGGGAAATGCACCCGGCTCTCTCCTGCCACTGCCTCCTGGCATGAAAAAAAAGGAACAATGAAAGGAAAGGATTAAATTTGTTTAAATGAATATCTTTTAACTCTTCTGTGCCATGGCTTTGGCTAGGTACACACGAAGGACTGAGCAGATATGGAGCATGGTAATGGATATGCATCTCCTGAAGTCCTGCTCATGTGGAGCGTGTCCTG
>NW_010156441.1:4243-8248 GCF_000695765.1 Mesitornis unicolor
AAAGGTTTATTTTTCCTCTTTACATTAGCCTTGAGCCCGCAGAGTGCTCCGATATCTACAGAAGTAGATACATCTGAAATGTGCATCACATGAAATGCAAAATCCTTTCAGTTGTTGCTAGCGTCAGGAAGGGAGCTGTAAATACGGCATCACCTTCCGCAGTGTGTTTTGCCAGCAGGATCACAGCCGTACCATCTGCCTTCAGGGGTGACTCAGGGCCGGGCATATTTTCACCAACACTCTCAACTGCACAAGGGCTTAGCGCCAATCACAATGGCTGAAACACAAGCAGCTGGGTGGAAAATCCCTCTTCACCCCAACACAGATTGAGACACGGGCGAGAGGCAAAACAAACTCCCCAATGGGTGCTAAATACCAACTGCTCCACCTTCCTGCTACTGGTGTTTCACATGGACCGCTTGCCTCAGGTGTCCCTACCCTACATAAGGTCTTCTCTACATAGGTAATGCATCTTCTGATCCTCACATGCAGCTGCGGAGACGGTGCTGAGGCAGGAAAATGGTTCTCAGATGAGCCAGTGTAGAACTGGTGTTAGATATAAACTTGGTAGAACTTCAGATGGCTTCTACAGAGCTATTTGATCATCTGTGTCCTGTAGGTACCGGGGCTGGGATTACTGGACAAGGATGGTGTTGGACTACTAGAGCCTCATGCCATGCTGTGTCCACTGAGCCCAGAGCATGGTACAAAGGCAGTGAGAGGTCTTGATGGAGCCAAACCACCTCCAGATCTCAGCTCCAAGAGGTGCTTCTTGATGTGAAGCTGTAGTGCTGCCCAGCAGCTCCACCCGTGGCTGAGTCACCCACAGCCAGATGCCCATAGGTCATCAGGAGGTGGCTTTTTGATCATGCAAGGACCACTCCTTCAATGGGGAGCCCAGTGCAGGCTTTGTTCTCAACAAACTCCTCCTAGGAGTGGGGGCCCAGCACCGTGACCCCTGGCAGAGCCTTCTCCTCAATGCCTGGAAGGAAGGGCAGCAGGGCTGAGTGATGCCAGAGTGTCTGGCCAACACGGCTTTGCAGGTCAAAGGGGCTCCTGCTTGACACCTCCTGATACCACCTCTGCCCTGCTCCATCACCACCTTGCCCAAAGAGCAGCTGATGGACTAACCATGTCCCAATGACACCATGTCTTCGTACGGACCTACCCGACAGCCTCGTGAGAGGGTATAGGAGTAAGTACAAACACAGGGAGGAAGGACCTTGTGCCACTGCACCCCCCTCCAGTTCCCTACATCTGTTACTCATTTGGTGGCTATCAAGGCAGATACTTCCCGATTTCCAGTCCTCATTAAATGGTTGTTTCTTCAGCAGAAATAGCCCTTCTCCCCCTGTGTCATTTACCCCCAAGTACCTCAAGAGCATCCACATCCTCTCCCAGCCTCTGCCGGGCAAGGCTGAACCAGCAGACATGTGCAGAGCAGCATTTCCTTCTCTGGGCTTTCAAGTTTATTTTATCCTTCACTCCGGATCCTCATATTAACAAATGGCAAAAATAAAAAAAGCTGAAAATATTTGCTTTACATCTCATATCTGATCTCATCTCAACTCAACTCAAATGCCCCTTGCTAATGGGTCCATCTCACTCCAGCTTCATCTCATGTGGTCCTGCAACTCCCACCCGATGCCATGCCTCCTCCCTGAATGAGATCTTGCCCTTGAAAGAGCAAGCTGGGCAAAGCCGATTCCTGTAATGGTTTATGTCAGGGTAAAGTGGTAGAGTGCCCTTTATGGTGTTTTGAAAGGAAATTGTACAGGAACAATGTCCCAAGCAGCGTGCCTATTGAAAACCCTTCACAAAAGGATTTTGCCACAAGAGGAAAAGCAGCTTAATCAGTCGAACTAATCACCGTAGGTGGTTGAGTGTCCCTCAGGGTCTGTAAAATCAAATATAATGGGAAAATAAATATATAACAGCTTGCCTACGCTCCTCCGTGGAGCTGCTGGCGGATCTGGGACATTCCCTGCCTGGCCCTGAGTCTGCCATGACAGTCCTTTGGGCCATCCCTATGCAGGACCACGCTAGCCCCTGTGCGAGACCCCAGCCAGGACCACGTGGACAGGAGGTCCCTCAGCAACGTGGTGGCCCGTTGGGATGAGCCAGGACAGGAGTGCCCACCCCTCTGTGTACTCACCTCAGCTAACGTGGTTTTTGGTGTGGGTCTGAGCAGGAGGAGTCAGGCACTTACACAACCCTCCTGCTTCAGGAAGAGGAAACTGTACCTGACAGCCACCCGGGGCCCTGCAGGGAAGGAGGATATTTCTGCCTCCTCCAGCTCTGAATCTAATTAAAACCAGAAAACAACACACACACACACACAAATAATCCAGACTGTTTTTTCCTGATAATTTAAGTGTAAAACCAATTTAACAGTAGGAAGCAAATTGGGACAACGCAAGAGAAAACTTGGGAACATTTCTGTAATCCTGTTGTCAAAAGCCATAGGTATTTGGGGCATGCTGAGGGGAGGTGGAGAAAGCACAGAAGCCTCATTGCTCCCACCCCTTCTCTCCATGTATTGAACCAGGAGGACCTACACAGTCTTCTGCTCCAGCTTATCTCCATCAATGGCCTTATGAAGGATGGATTTCCGAGGTGCAGAAACACCCCTCTTAAACCCCCATCCAACAGGAGAAATAGGAGATGACACAAAGCTCAGCCACAGCTGAGGGTGACGGTCCTTCATCCAAGGCCAGCCCTGGTCTCCGACAGTCCTGGCCAGGACAGGCAGAGCAGCTCCTTGTGGTCATCCCAAAGCCTGGAGACACCTGAGCTGCGTATGGAGGAAGCATAAGGGATCCACACCTTTTCTGTTAAAAAGAGGAATTCAGATGCCTTTTAAAAAGAGAGTGTTGATTAACTCTTAAGGCTTTTACTCCATCCTCTATGAGACACAGGGCTGCACTTCCCTCTGTAATCCTCTCCTGTCCCATAGACTGACCACAAGAAGGCCCAGGAGATACCAGCCAGCATCTACGCACACATGAGGATTTCCTTCCAATAAGGAATTCAGCCTGATTTGACTTTTGAATCCAACAAGATGTAATTGAGCCAACGTGATTACAACAGCACAAACTTTTTAAGACTTCCCCAGCAGCCTTTTCCTGTCCCCTTCCTTAGGTGATGCAGAACAATTTCAATACTCTGCTAACCAGAAGACCATGAAGTAGGTACAAACTCACCTATCTTAACTCATAGCAACTCCATATATTCACTGTAAACCCTGTCTAAACTGGGCAACATTTCTTATCACTCCTACAAGGGTGGTGCAAGTCTCTGTGTATGCATCTCCAGGCCATGGAGTTTGGATGGTTGGATCCTCCATCCCAAAACACGTCTTCTCTAGATGCCAGGGGAACTGGAGAAACCCTGTGCAGCACCAAGGTTCTTGTCTCTGCTGCCTTCCTTCAACAATCCCATCAAGCAGTGATGCCTTCCTCATCAGAAGGTGGCAGTTATACCTTGTGTGTCCAAACCAATGGAGAAAACATCAGGTGCGGGATTTCTGTCGGGTGAGGTGGGGAGGGTGGTTCCTCTCCCCAGTCCCTGCACTGACTGTAGCAGCAAGGACCTTGCCATCTCCTGTAGGCTTTTCCACCACCTTGTGCAACCAAACCTTCTATCATATGTGGCTACACCACTTAGACATACACAAGTCTATGGGGCCAGATGGGATCCACCCCAGGGTCCTGAGGGAGCTGCCCCACCAAGCCACTTTCCATCAATTACCAACAGTTCTGGCTGACTGGGGAGGTCCCAGTCGACTGGAGGCTTGCAAAGGTGACGCCCATCTACAAGAAGGGCCGGAAGGAAGACCCGGGGAACTACAGAGCTGTCAGTCTGACCTCGGTGCCAGGGAAGGTGATGGAAGAAATCATCCTGAGTGCCATCACACAGCACATGCAGGACAACCAAGCGATCAAGCCCAGTCAGCGTGGGCTCAGGAAAGGCAAGTCCTGCTTGACTAATCTCATCTCCTTTTAT
>NW_010156442.1:0-29438 GCF_000695765.1 Mesitornis unicolor
TCTGTGATTCTGTGATTCTGTAATTTGTTTGAGTAAGAGAAGGTTATTTTAGTTTTATTCTTGAGGATAGATTTAGTTACAAAGAAATCAGAAAAAAGGAGATGAAACAAGCGAAGTGAAGCGAAGCGAAGAGAAGAGAAGAGAAAAGTACAAGAAACCCTCAAAACAATATATCTCTTGCTAATTCTGCTGGGAAAATTGCCTTGAAAGTGTATTAAAAGGAAGTTACGGGTTGTACTAATTAAAACTCTTATTTTATTGATATTTGTTTCCTTTTATAGACAAAATATATTTTATTGGCAGTAAATAAAATTGAAGTCAATATCTTGAATGGTTAAGGGATCTGTAGCAATAGGATATTTAACTTTTAGATCAATGACATTACTGCTATTTTCAACTTGGGTTTAGATGCAGCATAGAAGAGACGTTATTTGTACATAGAGGTTGATTTTGAAGCAGCTTCTCAATGTCATAAAAATATTCTGCTAGAGTCTATACTTGAAGCTGAAGAAGAAGTAAATAAAGATCCTCAGTGGCTATTTTCTCATTTGAACTGATACTATACTGAATGAAGTTTTTAACCTCGACATAAATTAAACTCCTAAAATAATAATAAATAAATAAATAATAAATAAAATGCACCACCTTGAATCCCTTTGGTGATTTTTGTTACTTTCAACTGGCTTTTTAACAGATTGAAATTTTTCATCATACAGAAATCCATAAAGATAATTTTATACCACTTCAATAATTACACATTTTCTTTATGCCTTGTGTACCTCACTTCTCTTAATTTTTACATTCACAAGTATCAAACCGATAGTATACCCTTGAATGTATTTTTCTGCTGAAGTATATAAACTCTCATATTTTCCTTACTCTGAATGATGTATGTAGTGGATTTCATCTCATTTTCTTTTTGAAATTTCATTTTAAATATAAATGGGCTTATTGGCTTGTTCTTATGTAATAGTGAAAGCAAGAGAGACTTTTAAAGAATTCCTTTCCAGTTCTTTGGTTTTTGCCTTAATCTTCCGGAAAATCGTATCAAAAACTGGACACTATTCAGTCGGATAGAGTTCCCATTAAAAGGATCATCATTGTTAAATAATTTCAGTCTTGCCTTCAGTAAGCATTAATATTTTAAGTAGGTTTTTTATGAAGATTCTGTGAAAGATATAACATTACCCCTAATGATATCTTTGCCTGACTTCAAATTACAGAGGGTTTAGGTCTTGTACTGGTTTGATGTGCAAATTTCATTTAAGTATTAAAAAAATGTATTGCGTTTTCTGTGAGGGGGTTTTAGGTTGTGTCTTTGCTAATGGGGTAAGGGCTATGGAGATGGCCCTTTAAGAAGCTACCTGAAAAGCTCCCCCTTTGCCTTTGTCAGACCCACCTACGACCAGGGCCAAGCCAATCAGGAACCCTGTGAATTCATGTATTTAAGGGGGGTGGAGGGCATGCCTTGCTCTCTCTCTGCCACTGGCCCTGAGCAGCACTGCCCCAGGTGTGGGTGGCACGGCCCTGGCCTTGCCCAACTGGGCTTGGCTGGCCCTGACTGCAACTTAAGCTTAAGCCCCACTGCAGCTCATCCTGAAAATAAAGAGAGAGAGCCAGGTTCTCCATAACTATCAAAGGAGACCTACAGCGGAGAAAGGAGTGGAGCCCAAGGAGAACAACTTTGAAGAACACCAAGGTCGGTTTGAAGGAAAGAAAAGAGAGGGAGGAGGAGAAGGATGCAGAACCCAGGTTTCCCCTTTTGCAACCCGTGGTGAGAGTCAGGTCAACTGGTCATCTATGAGGGAACTGTGACCATGGGCAGACCCATATTGGACTTTTGAGGACTTTTTTCCCTATGAAAAGGTGGCTACATGGAAGCAGAGAGAGAGAGAGACACTGGGCTGAGGTGTTTTTTTTTCCTACTCCTAAGAAAGCATGTGATGTGGTGGGAAAACCGACTGCAAACCCCCACCCCCACCCCCCTTCACTTCAAGGCAAAGGGGGAGAGGGAAGGTGAAGAAACCAGGAACAAAAACAGAGCCCAGGAAGAAGGGAGGGGTGGGGGGAAGGTGTTTTAATTTTAAGATGTGGTTGTATCTCCCATTGTTCTACTCTGATGTTGGTAACAAATTAAAATTGTTGGGTTTTTTTTATTCCTTATGATGAGCCTGTCTTTTGCCTGTGACCTGTCTAAGTGGTGAGAAGCCCTCCCAGTCCTTTTTTTGACTAGCCCTTTTTTGGGGCATCATGGTGTTCAGTTATGCACTGGGCCTAAACCACGAGAAAAAACATGTAGTCTTTCATGATGGTGCATGCCTTTTCCTGATAGGAAGGACAGCATAGTCTGATTGAAAAGTAATTACAAGTAAACAGAGCTTCTTCATTTTTTATTTTTTTTTTTTATTTTAAAGTGGGTTTTGGTGGGTTTTTTTATTTTTTGGGGGGACTTTTTTTTCTTTTCCTATAGAAAACTTAATTGCTTTGGTTTCCATGTGAAATGTATGCTTGTATGGTTTGTTTACTACAAATGGTTCCCAGAAGGAATTGTGCTTTACTGCCTGCAACACTGCTCAATGTCTAGTATAATGCATCTTTCGTTTCAACTCAGTTTGTCCTTTGCTACAATAGCAAGCTTCTTATGAGGTGAATCCCACTGAAGGAACATCATTTTGTCACAGGCTATGGATCTTCAGCAGAGCTTTTAAAGGCTGGGTAAGTGTAAGCTGCCCTGTGATGATCTGCTATACCTGAGAAGAATGGTCCTTGAGATTCTGCCTTAAACCTCCTCTTCTCCTTGCAGACATCCTGCTCACAAGGTTTTTGCCCAACAGCAACACAGAATATAAGTGGTGCTTGCTGCATGGAGGAAAAGCAGAGCAAGTAATGTGTCTGCATTTGTTATCCTGTGACATACTGGGCTTTCTGCTCCATAGGAAGGGTATGTCATGCTGTCTGTGAAAAATATGCACATCTGGGGTCACTTCTAGCATACAACTGCCACGCCTCTCCCAGTACAGAGATCATAGTGAGTGGAAAGTAAGGCGTTTCAGACTAGTGCTTGAAAATGTGAAAAAAATATAAACTCTTGTCTCAGAGTGTTTGTTAGATACTCTTTTATGCTAGATACGGGCTTCACTTTGCTGCATATTAACTACTGCTTTTTTTATTTCTGACAGTGAAACATGTTGCCATTGTACTTAGTCAAAGGGAATGAAGGAAAACAGACACAACGAGAAGCTGTGCTGTTCATTATGTTCTTCCTGTTCTTGAGGAAAAAATACAAATGCATTATATGACTGAAATTAGTGGTACTGAAAGTAAGTTCTGACAGTGGTAGGAAGATACAATGGGGCAAGAGGCAATCACTCAATATTGCACAATAGCCAATATGGCCCATCCTGAAGAATTCAAATGCCTGTTGTTTCAGCCAGTAAAAAACACCTTGTGCAACCAAAACCGATTTTACACATATATAGTCTTATATGGAATTATTCCTGTGACATAAGAAAAGGATTGGGTTAAAAAAATGGATGCAAATTAAAATGTTTATAATGGGTGCACTTGGGAGAAGTTATTGTTTTGTTTGAAAAAACATCTTAATATAAACTCAAGATTATCTTTATACAGCAAAATCAAAAGAAAGAAAGGAGAGAAAAGATCAAGTCTGTAATCATTTTTTTTACATAAGGTCAAAACTTTTTGGTTTTATACATATAGGTTTAACAGTAATGAATTGATCAACTTGATGTTGAGATTCTGGAGCGTGTTCAGAGAAGAGCCACAAGGATGGTGAGGGGTCTGGAGAACAAGCCTTATGAGTAGCGGCTAAGGGAACTGGGGTTATTTAGCCTGGAGAAGAGAAGGCTGAGGGGAGACCTTATCACCACCTACAACTACCTAAAGGGAGGTTGTAGAGAGGTGGGTGCTGGTCTTTTCTCCCAGGTGTTGGAGGATAGAAGAAGGGGAAATGGCACCAAGCTGAGCCAAGGGAGGTTCAGGTTAGAGATAAGGAGGAAGTTCTTTACTGAGAGAGTCATCAGAAGCTGGAACAGGCTGCCTAGGGAGGTGGTGGAGTCACCATCCCTGGATGTATTTAAAGAGCGGGTAGATGAGGTACTTAAGGATATGGTTTAGGGGGTAGACAGGAGCGGTTGTACATGATGATCTCAGAGGTCTTTTCCAACCAAGTGATTCTGTGATTCTGTGAATTAATAACAAAATATATCTTCAATGTATATTCAAAGGTATGATGAGGCACTCTGTGGCTAAGATAGGCATGACTAAAACTGGCAGTTAAGAATAAAAAGTTGGCAAGACTACAATAAATGTATATATGTGTTAAAACTATATGCAGTGATTTACATTTACATTTCATCTGTATAATTCGAATTAGTCAAAGAACCCTTGTTATGGGTTATCAATATTTCTAGAGTAACAGGCTATGTACAAAACAGATAACATTACAAGTTAAGAAATTCTCTTCTTGTCACTTAAGCTTCCTGTGTTTGTTTATTTTAGTGTAAGTGTAGCACACACTTCAAAGGAAAAAATATTTTCGTCTCATACACACTGATTAAAATAACAAAACATATTCTTTTAACTTGATATGTTACAGGATTTTCAGTGATATTAAATGGGTCTTTTTGCTTAGTAATATTTTAGCTGTTGAAGTATAATAGCATAATTTAAAATTAAAAAGAATGAAGATACTTTAGTAAATCACCATTTGTTGGTCATATTGACATTATTCTATAGCTTAGGCATGAAAAATCAAATTGAAATCTTGTGGAAGATACTAAAATTGTGTGGGTTTCTTATTTTAATAACACATGTATGTACACTACTATGATTGAAGTTTATAATGCTTTTAACTCATCTACATTTTTTGAACCTGTTGAACAGTCATCTGAGATATGAATTTGAAGCTCATAGCTACATAACAGTATTTTTAATGAAAAAATCTATGACGATCACTATTTGTCTGGTGAATTCTCTTTATCCAAGAAAGCTAATCCAGAATTAATAGCCTAAATAGTAAAATATAAGCAAGAACTGCAAGATCAAAACATGCTGTAAGCAATAAAATCATATTAATTCCATCTCAATGATTAATACTGGTGATAGTAAACTAAACATTCTATCTGTACACTGGTTATAATTAGAAATACAGTTTCTCCAATCACTTTTTAAAAATATTGCATAATAAAGCATGAGGCTAGCCAACAAAAACAGCAGGCAGGCAAATTTTCTGAGGAAATTCAAGGGGAGAGAACTTGTGAAACAAAGTTTTTCATTTATAGCTTAAGATAAAACAGATAAAATAGATAAAATCTTCACATATAAGTATGCTGATAAGTTTGTCTCTTGTTGCGTCTGGAAAAGCAACCAGTTTCTGCACTCCACTATGTGGATTAGTGGCATAGGCTGTTAACAGCATTTCCCTAACACTGAAGGACATGAAGACACCTTCTACCAGGCAAACTTCCATCCAGAGTCTTCTAGGAAACAGGTGGGAAGCCATTAGACAATGGTAGCCAGCATTTGTGATTATGGTAAGTCTCCATGGCACTCAACCTGATTTCCAAGGAAATATAAATTAACTGGCCAAAGGAGGAACAAATATGGGAAGAAACTAGGGTTAGCCTTAATTAGAGGTACATCTTTTCTACATGGCCATTACTGAAATCAACAAATTATATGGTTCTGGTGTCATAGTCACACCTTTATGTTAAAGAGTGAACAAAGACAACTACAAAACCTGTCAGACTCATGGTCACCACACTCAAGAGAAGATGAAGACTAGTGGTGACTGAAATATATGAGTCTCTTGACACACTTGACTAACACTTCTGGGATGATGTGCTCCCTCATACAGATTCTGAGACAGCTGCTGAGGCAGCAGCTCAGGCTTCTCTGAAAGTACATCCTGCTTCACCTCCATTCACTAGCTACTAACCTGTGCTGTTCATTCATCTGAATGTTAACAGTGCTTTTGGGAATAACTGTAAGCAGATGAGTGATTAAACAAAATATATACCGCTATGGTCTTAACCTGAAGTTTTCTAGACCACACAAGATTGCACATGCAGGGAAAGACATACAGTTAAATGACAAGACTGGATGGCTGATGTTACCGGGAAAGGACGAGGGTTGTTGAGCAGAAATGATTCTATGTCACAAACAAAGAGGCATAATACTCTCGTGGGAAAGGTTTTAAACTATAAACAATAGCAGGTAGAAACATAAGCTCATAATTAAGCATAAAATCTAAAAGTCTGAGAAACATCAAAGGGTAAAAGACATGTTCTTCATGGAAGGGTCTTATATCTGACAAGAAAAAAGTGAGTCAGTCTCCTGAGAAGTTTATTTGTAGATGTGTCAGTATAAAAAGCGCACAAAATAAACAGGAAGGACTAGAAGTCTTAGTGTATAAGCATATTAATGAATTAAACGACATAACAGAGTTTTAGGTTAAGGAACGTAACTGGTATTCTCCCATAGAAAGGTACAGCTATTTGAGAAGATATACGGGGCGGTGGGCAGGATGAGCTCCCTCAGGCCTGAACGCCCACGTCTGCCATGGAGGTGCAAGGGGATGGGAACAGTGGGGTGCATGTGTATGTTAGAAGTGCTTAGGTATAGTTTTTGAAGGTTATTTACAATTTTTAAATGCTCATGAAATGTTGTTTATCTGTCATATTAGCATCATTGACGCTGAATGTGTAGGTCACTGATTGCTGGTTAATAAATCCATTAAGTGCTTAGATCCTGATTTTGTTTAAGCCAAGTGAGCCAGTTTTCCACTGGGACAGAAAGGGAGAATAATTTCCTTTTCCTTTTCCTCTTTCCCCTTATTTTCCATTCTTCCTGCCTGTTCAATGAAGTAGCAGAATCAGCTCATGCTGGTAACAAGGGCTTATATCTGCTTGAATATTCAGTGGTAGTTGACTGACAGAAGTCTTTGTTGAGAGACTGGCCAGGAGGTTATTTAGTGTTCTATTTTCTTTTTTTCAGTCTGGATACTGTTAATTTGCCATTGGAGCCAAGGATGAAGATAGTCTTCATGAATATTGTGTCCACCTACTTTTTTTTTAATATATACATAATAGTGAAAAGCCACAGATTTCCCCATTAACTGTGACATGAAAACAGTCTGCAAAAGCTGACTGCTAACTATTTCAGATATTTTTTTTCCTCAGATACTGAGCTGTGTGACCTGCTTTTTGCCTCATGCTACACAGTTTCATAGCAATTTCAATAAGAATTTTTTATACAGGAGAGTTTTTATTTTTTCACAATTTTATTTTCCACCTTCATTTTTAGGTTCAACTTATATTTATTTCTGTGTTCACCCTTATTACAGCATCAAATCTTCATGAAAAATTTAAGATGCCTGAGTATAAATAATTAAGTAATGAGACAGCAGAACTACCCAAATATTTATATTCATAACTAATATTTAGTTGCTAGAGAAGATGATTAGCTTGTTTGAGATATTAACTGATTTCTCTCCTGTTTGGGAGAATCAGGCCTCTTCTTCCCAAAGATGGGAATGTAAAATGACTGTGGTGAAGGAAGAGGAAACCCCATATTTCATTCCAAAATTAGTTGGTTGTGCTGACATGAGTGCCAAACACACTGAATGCAAGTGCTGGCCTCATTCTTTCTAGTATGGAAAAAGAATTACATAGGCAGGAGAAGAAAAGGTTTGTTTCCAGTTCTTCTCTATCCATTTTACCCTTAAACTCTTTTATATAAGAGCAATAAATGATTTTTAGAGCTCTCACTAGAATAAGTAAAATGACCAATAAGTACATTAAGCGTCCTTGACTCACATAGACTTCGTGTAAAAGTAATTTAGCATTGAAGTGCTCAGTGGTAAAATCTGAATTTTTCCTAAAAACGATTAAACTAGAGAACTTAGTATACAAAGCATTTGCTTTGTACAAATGTTATATTTAAGTGGATTGAAGATGCTGGAGGAAAACCTTTATTAGTAATTCAAGAAGACCTTATAGATTTTATTTTGTTGTATTCATTGAATTCTTTCATTTTAAGAAATGCCTCTGTCATTTCAAAAGGTGTGATCATTTATAGGATTGCTTTATATAGCTATCTTATAATGTGTCCCTTTTCTCCTCCAGTTTTTCTAACTAATATGTCAGCTTTTCTGCTTATATTTTATTTTATTTCATCTTAAATCTATTCTTTTATATTTGTATAATATTTTCATTGCTACTAGCAATATTCTTTTTTTACCACAGATTTTATATTCCTTAAGCACTACAGAATACAGTGCTTATACTTAAGAGCTGTTTCAATTTTTACTTGTCTATTCAGATAAGGATTTACTACTCTTACTCAAGTAAGCTGGCATATAAACAAAGTATTCCAATTTTTTTGCTGACTATAGTATGAGATAGGACTGAAAAAGAGAAATACTGTGAAACTGGTAGTGGCCAAAAAAAAGAAGTCTATTGTGTCTGCAACCCCTGAGAATGCTGTCTCAAAGCTACAACAGTAAAGCTTCTGTTTGTTCTTGGAATCCACCAGTGAGTGTATTGATGTCTGCACATCCAGAATTCATTTCTGATTCAAATAATGAAAAAATATATTTATAAATGTTTGTAAGGTACCCTTTGGGTTACATAACAGAAATATCTGCTTATTTTCATGAGTGACAGTCTATTGAGGGCAATAAATGTTCAAATATACTAGCATTAGGTATTTTATCTGTACTGTCAGAGACAATTGCATATTACAGTGAGTTTCAAAGGCTAAAGGGATAATTTCGCCAGTAACTTTGTAGATAAATAATCACTGAGAAGACTGCAAAACACTTATTCTTTAATATGAACAAGACTGTTCCACATTGTATGGACATCTACGTAGTGGGTACAACTTACTGAAGGAATAAGAATATTCACATTAAAGAATTTATTTTTTTTTTAATTTTAGGTTAATGGATGGGCCAAACTTTGGGAGACATGTAAATTATGTATTATAGGAAGGTTGCATTTATAAGGACATCTATTTATACATACTTTAAATTTTTAAAAAAAAATTTTTAAGAAGAACAATATTAACAAAATATATTCTGAGGTATACCATTTTTACTCTCACACATTAGTAACATACCATACCTCTTTTTGCAGTGATTTCTCATCCACCATTTCTCATCCACCAGGACCATTTCTCAGTCCACCAGTGACTTGTTCCCTGGAAAACCTCAGGCATGTCCAATTTGAAAAGAAGTTTCCTTTAATCTGATGAGTAGCACTGGCTGTGTACCACAGAAAAATCCCTAAGCATGTGTTTAACTTCAAGTTTCAGAAATACTTTAGGTAGTTTAAAAGCATAAGGCTTAAAGCATCTCAACTTCAGAAAGAACACATGATATAACAGAATATATTATATAATATATGTAATAATTTTTCATCTTCTATAATACATGCTAATTAATTAACATTAATATATTTAAGGTTTTGATTTATTATATGCAATACTATTCTTACTATATATTTTACTATACTGTATAATTATATCTGAAGGGCAAAGGAGTCCAGGAAGGCTGGACAGTCTTCAAGAAAAAAATCTTAAAGGTGCAAAAACAGGCCATCCCCATGTGTCAGAAAATGAGCCGGTGGGGAAGAAGACTGGCCTGTCTGAACAGAGAGCTCTGGCTTGAGCTCAGGAAAAAGAAGAGAGTTTATAATCTTTGGAAGAACGGGCAGGCATCTCAGGAGGAGTACAAGGCTACCATGAGGCTGTGCAGGGAGAAAATTAGAAGGGCCAAAGCACAGCTGGAACTTAATCTAGCTAGTGCTGTTAAAGAAATTAAAAAGGGCTTCTATAAATACATTAGCAAAAAAAGGAGGACTAAGGAGGGTCTCCTGCCTCTAGTAGATGTGGGGGAAAACATAGTGACCGGGGATGAGGAAATTCTTTGCCTCAGCCTTTAGTAGGAAAACCAGCAGTACTCTGGGTACCCAGTCCCCTGAGTGGGAAGACTGGGAAGGGAAACACAGTGAATACCCTATAATCCATGAGGAGATGGTTAGTGACCTGCTACACCACTTAGATATACACAAGTCTATGGGGCCAGATAGGATCCACCTCAGGGTCCTGAGGGAGCTAGCAGAAGTGCTTACCAAGCCACTTTCAATCATTTATCAGCAGTCCTGGCTGACTGGGGAGGTCCCAGTCGACTGGAGGCTTGCAAACGTGACACTCATCTAAAAGAAGGGCCGGAAAGAAGACCCGGGGAACTAAATACCTGTCAGTATGACCTTGATGCCAGGGCTAAGGCCAACTGTATGAGCTTCAACGAGGCCATGTGCCATGTCCTGCACTTCAGTCGCAATAACCCCCTGCAGCGCTGCAGGCTTGGGAATGAGTGGCTGAAAAGCTGCCAGGCAGAACAGGACCTGGGGATGTTGGTGGACAGCAGGATGACCATGAGCCAGCAATGTGCCTTTGCTGCCAAGATGGCCAATGACATCCTGGGGTGTATTAGAAGGGAGTGGTTGTAGGTCTGAGAGGTTCTCCTCCCCCTCTATTCTGCCCTGGTGAGACCACATCTGGAATATTGTGTTCAATTCTGGACCCCTCAGTTCAAGGACAGGGAATTGCTTGAAAGAGTCCAGCACAGAGCCACAAAGATGATTGAGGGAGTGGAGCATCTCCCTTATGAGGAGTGGCTGAGAGTGCTGGGTCTTTTTAACTTGTAGAAGAGGAGACTGAGGGGTGACCTCATCAATGTTTATAAATATGTAAAGGGTGAGTATCAGGAGGAAGGAGCCAGGCTCTTCGCTCTGCTGTCAAATGATAAGACAAGGGGCAATAGGTGCAAGCTGGAACATAGGAGGTTCCATGTGAACATGAGGAAAAACTTTTTTCTGTGAGGGTTGCAGAGCACTGGAACAGGCTGCCCAGAGATGTTGTGGAGTCTCTTTCTCTGGAGACATTCAAAACCCACCTGGACACATTCCTGTGTGACCTAGTCTAGGTGATCCTGCTCTGGCAGAGGTGATGGACTAGATTATCTTTTGAGGTCCCTTCCAACCCCTACCATTCTGTGATTCTGTGATATATTACATATAAAAATAAAGATCCAGAGGAGCTAGAAGCTTTAGCCCAGTTCTGGAGCTTTAATGGCATCCTATAAGCAAAACCTGGTGGGATGAGTCCTGTGACTGTCTTGTTGTAATGAATAATTACAGGCTCTTCAGGAGGTATAAGGAGGACATGCAAGGCAGTGGGGTGGCCATGTATGTTGGATTTTATGACGCTTGCAGTAGATGATGGCAGATTTGAAACTAAAAAAATGTACGTATGTATGTATGCACTTGCACATGCATGCAGATTATGTGTTTATGGGGAAAGAGAAGGAGAAAGTATGAGTGAGCTGTCAGGTGCCTATTTCACCCTTGAAGAGAAAAGCACAGAAGCAAAATCAGATACTGTGTGTCTCCTGCATGCACATTCAGAGCCTGGTAAAATTATGGAGAAGGTTATTAAAACAGACTTGAGATAATGCAGTCATTGGTTATAGCCAACACATGCTCAAAAGGGGAAAATCCTGCTTAACTAACTTGATTCCCTTTTATGATTAGGTCACCCAGCTAACTGACCAAGGAAAGCAAGTAGATGTGGGTTTTTTGTAGTTTAGCAAAGCTTTTAGTACTCTCTCATAGTATCCTTCTGGACAAAATGTCCAGCATACAGTTAGACAAGTCTATAATACATTGAGTGAGCAATTGGATGATGGGCTTAGCTCGAAGTGTTATAGTAAATGAAATTATATCAGGCTGGTGGCCAGTCAGCAGTGGGGTTCCCCAGGGTTCAGTTTTAGGGCCAGTGTTTTTAATATTTTTATAAATGATGTGGATGCAGCAGTCAAATGTACTTTTAGTAAGTTTGCTGATCATACCAGAGAAGAGAAGAGAAGAAGAAAAAGGAAAGAGGAGAGGAGAGGAAAAAATATTTTCATTTGGAGGGAATCATGATCATCTAGTCCAACTGCCTGAGAACTTCAAGGCTGACCAAAAGTTAAAGCACATTATTAAGGACATTGTTCTAGTGCTTCTTAAACACTGAAATGCATGGGGCATCAACAACCTCTCTAGGAAGCCTGTTCGAGTGTTTTACCACTTTTTCAGTAAAAAACTGCTTCCTAATGTCCAATCTAAATCTCACATGATGCCATTTTGAGCCATTCCCACGTGCCCTATCACTGTATACCAAGGAGAGAAGTTCAGCACTTCCTTCTCCACTTCACCTCCTCAGTAAGCTGTAGAAAGCAGTAGGGTCTTCTCTCAGCTTTCTTTTTTCCAAACTAGACAAAAGGAGGAGCTGTGGACTCCTTCAAGGGTAGAGAGGCCTTACATGGAGATCTGGATAGACTAGTGAGCTGGACAATCAACCAAATGTATGAAGTTTAACAAGAACAAGTACCATATTCTCCACTTGGGGTGGAGTAATCCCTGTTATACTTAAAAATAGGGGAGGAGAGGCTGGAAAGAAGCCCAGCAGAAAGAGATCTGGGGGTTTGGGTCGATGGCAAGTTGAATATGAACCATCAGTATGCTCAGGCAGCTAAAAGGACCAACTGTGTGCTGGTGTACATCAAGCACAGCATAGCTAGCCAGGCAAGTGAGGTGACTGTCCAACTCTACACTGCACTGGTTGGGACCCACCTTGAGTAGTGTGTTTCTGGAGCCTCAGTATAAGAAGGACATCAAACTATGATAGTGTGTCCAGATGAGGGCAACCAAGATAGTGAATGTTTCAAGGGCAAGACTTATGAAGAGCAACTGAGGTCACTTAATTTGCTCAGCTCGGAGAATAGAAGGCTGAAGTGTGACCTCATTGCAGTCTACAACTTCCTCAAGGTGACCAGAGGAAGGGGAGGTGCCAATCCCTCTCTGGTGACCAGTGATAGAACATGAGGAACTAGAATTAAGTTGTGTCAAAGAAAGTTCAGATTGGACATTTGTGCTGATTTTGGCTGGTATAGAGTTAATTTTCTTCATAGTAGCTAGTATGGAGCTATGTTTTGAATTTTTTGCTGGAAACAGTGTTGATAATAAAGAGATGTTTTTATTATTGCTAAGCAGTGCTGAGACAGAATCAAGTCCTTTACTGCTCCTCTCACCTCTCCACCAGTGAGTAGACTGGGGGTGCACAAGAAGTTTGGAGGGGACAGAGCTGGGACAGCTGACCCCAACTGATCAATGGGATATCCCATACCATAAGATGTCATGCTCAATATATAAAGCTGGGAAAAAAAGAAGGAAGTAGGGACGTTCAAAGTGATGGTGTTTGTCTTCCCAAATAACCATTATGCATGATGAAGACCTGATTTCCTTGAGATGGATAAACACCTACCTGGTGATGGGAAGTTCTCCATAAATTCCTTGTTTTGCTTTGCTTGCATGCATGGCTTTTGCTTTACCTATTAAACTGTCTTTATTTCAAGGAATGGGTTTTCTCACTTTTACTCTTCCAATTGTCTCCCTCATTCCACTGGAAGGGAGTGAGCGAGTGCCTGTGTGGTGCTTAGTTGCTAGCTAAACAGCATTAAGAAAAAGATTCTTCATCGAGAGCATGGTTCATCACTGGAACGGGCTTCCCTAGGAAGTGGTCATTGCACCAAGCCTTCCAGAGTTCAAGGAATGTCTGGGTGATGCTCTTAGTCACATTTAGTTTTATGTTGTCTTTTGAGAAGCAGGGAGTTGGGCTTGATGATCTTTATGGATCCCTTGCAACTTATGATATTCTATCATGCTGTCATTCTCTGATTTTATATGGCAGTAGTTGCTCTGATAAAATATAACAATTCTGATACATACAGCTGAAAGGGACTGTCTTGCCTTACATTAATCTAGTCCTGCTGATTGGGCTGACACCAGCAGATATTTTGTCCTTTTTTGTTTATATTTGTCAGGAAAAAAGAGAAATACTCGTTTTTGGTTTTGGTTTTTTTTCTTTTTTTCTCTGAGGTAGAATGCGACTGGAAGGTTTCAGATCAAAGGCTTCCTATAATCTGACTAGAAAGTTTTATGTGACTGAACATCAGTTAGACGTCTGGCTAGAATAATTTGTAGCTTCTTTTTACCATATTTAAGAGTATGAATATTAAGGACAACAATACAAACTAAAAATACCTATAAACCAAAAACAACACGAAAAGCTTTTAACATAGCAAAATTGATACATGTGGTGATACATCAGAGGTAAACATAGTCTCATTCCTTTAATCTTCATTTGTTTAATTTTTTACTGTGTGGTTTGATATCCAAATAGTCCCAGTAGAAAACATGCTGAACAGCAGCTGCATTCTCTCAGTCATTTGCAAGAGGAGATGAGTGGACTGTGTCCAAAATACTATTCTGCAGCTGCAACAAGATGGGGTTTGCTATTTAGCAACATGACATTTTGAGTGTTCATTTTTATCTTTTCCTTTTGGTAGGTTACTTCTCCCATGAGATCACTGAGCTGATTCTCCAGCAATTCCTTAATGCGCAAGTATCTGTATAGCATTTCAATATTTGCTGTGAATGACAGCTGACAGTAATTCTAATCACTGAAAATAAAAAATCTGAAAGGAATTAGCTGTATTGAAATACCCAGGATGTAATTTTAAGATAAAATATGATTTTTTTTATAAGAGACATGATTTTATTTCAAATACTACTTTCTACAATTTCACTCTGAGTGACTTTTATTTCTTTCAGATTACAAATTTATCATTAAGCATTTTTTCTGAGGAAGAGTGAATCACCATTGTGGCCAGATTTTGCAATATTATAGAAACAATCACATGTTAGTAAGGAAAAAGAAGTTCATTTCTTCTGACTTTTCATATATGGTAGGCTGTTTCCACTGAAAACTATAGAGAACTGTAGTCTCTAAAGTGAAGCTTTGCCAGCTTCCACTGTTGCAATATTTGACTAAAGATTAAAAGTGATCTTTAAATGTGTAAAACACTTACGTAGTGAAAACATCTCAAATGTCATTAGCTCAGTTAGATATTATTCTGTGGTTACAGCTACATCAAGAGAAAGAATTACTTTTCAACTTGTCCCTAATCTCACATGCCATAATCATGTAAATCTCAGTGCTGTATCATTTTGCCATTCTTTGTGACCTCAGAATCTTTGCTGAATAAATCTCTGAGGTTGACCCATACTTCTTCATTTCTCAGCTCACTATCCTTTTCCTTTGTGTTGCATCTCACTCATGAAACTCAGGCATTCATCCAAAGTCCACTATCAACAACTATATAATCTTCTTTTCCTGCAGTTTAGATCTTCTTGGTCCATCTTTTTATTTCTATAGCTCAAAAATACCCACAATTAGCTTTGCAACATATTTAATCTCAAGATTCTTTCAGGGAATTCAGAATATTATGAATAATGTCCATATTACTAATAGTAAAGTTAATATTATTAATTATAACAATGTTGATAATAACCCTTGTGCTCATAAACTAGGCACAATATGAAGATATGATGTATGTAGTATTTGGAGAAGGATGGAAGCTGTTGCTTATATTGTCAGCTTTCCACTCATTATGACATTGGGAATGATCATTCTGAGTTTATCAAATTACTTCATTACTTTTTCTATCTGACCAAATATTTGTTTAGAGAAAATTCAACTGTTTCAACAGGGCAGATGTTAAGAGTTTGAAAGATGATATTTATCTGGAATCCTAGAGATTAACACTGAAATCTGTGATAGGGTAGAACAGAAACACAACTGGTTCAGCCATACCCCAGGTGAGAGCCCTGACTACAGAACTATTCTGGGCCTCAGATAATAGGGAAAAAAAATACAGCGACTTGAAAGGTTTCCATTTCCTCACAGGGAAGAGTAAGATATTTTCCTAAGTCTTGAGTGTTTTTGCATGAATGGATAAACTGTTTCCCACTGAGATATAACTGCAAAAATATACTGGTACTTATTGAATGTCAGCTTCATTACAGAGGCCAGAAATTTAGTAAAAATCAAGGAGTAGGAAGAAAAGAGCTTACCTCTCCCTGTTATTTTTCCTCAGAACTATACTCTACAAATGTCACAAAAACTCTTGTGTAATTTTATGTGTATAGAATGGATTCTACGAGTGTCCGCAGTTGTGGATTGAGAACTACTTATCAGAAAGCAACAGGCCAGGGAGGAAGTGTACCTGCTGAGAAGCTGGTATGTGAAAGTTCCCCAAGGACTCATAAGCTGTGGGGATAAGTAGACTCATTGACTCTTCAAGAACTTATTAACTCAGGACAGATAGAGCCTGCCATATTTGCACAAGACCACTAGCATAAATGAATGTCAGCAATGGATTGTGTAACACTGATGACATCCAGAGGAGGACCTTGTTAACACCAATCTAGTAGCCACTGCTGTCAGTACAATCATTCACTTCTGAGTTCTGATTTGGAGTTGGCCTCACATTTGTTGTTCTAACTTTGTAACTATGAATAAGTGCGTGAGTAAACAGTGTAAGTGAACTACTGAATATGCTGTGTGAATATTTATATTACTGGTAATAGTTGCTTGATACTTTTAATAATTACATTGTCATAAAAATTGAAATTGTTTAGAAATATTGAATGAGTGGTGAGAAGACACATCACAACTCAAAACACCTGATGCATCCAGATGTGAGTGAAAAAATGAATGATTGAAAAATCTAGTCTAACCCAGTTCACACAGAAAACTCTTTAGAGAAAGTTCTAGAGGATTCAAAAGAATATAAAACTGTCAGAAAAGGGAAAGTTTAGAAAACCTTGTAACAAAGTCATATATTTAAGTATCTTGTGATATAAGAGTTTCAGATATTTAATCACACTTGTGAGGTGGCTAAGCAACACAAACTCTGACAAAAATGAAGAAAAAGAAGGGATCAGAAAATTAAAAAATATTAGCGATTATGTCCTGGTTTGAGCTAAATAGAACTAATTTTCTGGTTAGTGATTTTACTTTTCAGCTCAGTCTCTTTTAAGTGGCTGAGCTTGCTGAAACTAAAGGCACGGTTTTTCTAGTGTGTACTGCTAGAAGATAAGCTCAAGGTCAGTTGTCTCATCATGGGTGCCATATCTGCACCTACCGGGGGAGAAGTGGACCCAAAACTGACAGACTAGGTATTCCATTCCACATACGTCATACTCAGTATAAAGCCAAGGGATCAGAAGGGTCTCAATCCCTTCTTCCATCTTGGAGCCCTTCCATCTCAGACCATTCCGTCCATCTCGATCCTGCAGAGGCCGAGGTCTGAGTGGAACCCTGCTAGTTCATCTGCCGCTGATCCTGATTTGTGTGTTCCTGCATCCTGCTCCCACCTGCTGCTGAGTTTGGTCTGGGACTTTTCCAGTGCCCGGCTCCACAGAGCTTCTGGTGACGTATTCATCACTGGGGGGAGTGTGGGAGAAGGATTTTATATTGGTTTTGTATATATTTGTACATATTTGTATATATTTCATTATTTTCCTATTTACATTATTATTCTGTAGTATCATTGCTTTGTTAAAACTGTTAGTTTTATTTTCCAACCCGTAAAGTCTCTCTCCCTTATTCTCTTTTTCTCTTCCTTTCTGGGGAGGGGAGAGGGGTTAATAGAGAGCGTCTGTCCAAGATTTAGTGGCTGGCCCACCCCTAAACCACAACAGATTAGAACTCAGACAATTTGAAATGTGAGGAGTATACTTCCATATTAAATATATAAGGCTGAAAAACCCATGAAAAGTCCCAAGGAAAATATTAAATTATAATCAACAGAAGTGACTTCTTTGAGTAGCTTAGTTTTCCTCTCTTAATTCAGTGCATTTCTACAATGGACTAGAATGAAGTTTACTTACTCTTGACTGGCTTCTAATCCACTGTTTCACATTCCTCAGCCAGAAAACGAAAAAGTGTTTCTTATTTAACTGATACGAATTGCAAAAGATAGTCAAATATACAATCACACTTCTGAGCTCTCCAAAGAGAGCTACCAAATCTTTAATTATTTTGAATATTAGAGAAATACAAACTAAAGCTACAATTGTAGTGAATTGAAACTCTACATATTTCATATGGAAAATTAAATGCTGTGTGTAGAAAGAAAAATAAGCTGAGAAAATGAGAATTTTCCTTGCACATCTGAACCTGGAAATCTAAGCGATATTTGAGAGCCTAATATAAATCAGTATTGCTGTCATATCAAATTCAGGAGTGAGCCTCAAGTGTTGTCATCATTAGGCAATCCTAGGACCACAAGACATCTAAAAATCTGTGATCTACTTCTTACAAAAGGACATGGTGCAGCATACCATCCTGAAGTAATGTTCCTTTGATTGATAACAGTGAATTAGGGATTGATTTGCATTGCTGTGTCAATGGCCAAAGAAGTTTTCTGAGCATTCTTTATAAAAACATAAGTGATAATCAGAATCAATAATTGTATTAATATGTCTAACTCTGTGGCATTACACATCGTTCATTAAGGTTGAAGCACACATGCAAAAGTTCACTTAACCTTTCACAAATCTGTTTGAAGCATCTCTAAGGATAGAGTATGACGCAGCTGAGCAGCCAATACTTTATGATCTTCTTTTAAAAAGAAGAGGTGAGAGATAATACAGTAACAGTCCCCCTCCAACCCTCAGAATTAGTTAACATCTATTAGTGAAGACATTTTGATAATTGTGTTGGTATGTATCTATGCATGTAGTGGAAAAAATAGTAAATAATACTTGTCAATATCTTGTGATAAAATATTGCTCTAAGTATCATCCAAACTTCAGAGATATATTTAAAATACAATACACATGTGACAGGAGAAATTGCTTCTTTGTAAAATATCTTCCAGTTGCAATGTCTAAATAGAAAAAAATAATATAATCCAATGAATATTGGTCTAAACATGAAATTGGACTTCTCTGAAATAAGCCCTTTGTTGTGTTTCTAGAAGGATTCTGTAATATTGTGTGTGATAATCAAAAGCAGCTGCAACATTCAAAACAGAAAAAAGAGAATACCTTCAAATAAAAAAGTGAATATAGATCACTATTTTACTTGTAAGAGTAGTTTCAGTCATAAAAAGAAAGACAACCTATGAATTCAACATAGAGATAAACTTCAAATAATTCTTAAATTCAATGGTCACTGCTTTTCCAAACTATATTTGTGATTACAAAATAATTGCATCCTTTTATAGGCAATGGGATGAAAATTAGCATTTATATGCATTGAAACAAGTCAGATTTTGAACTCACAGCATTTGTCATGATTGAAAGAAGACTAATTATGTGAATTACAAATTAGGCAAAATTTGATATTATAACCAAGATAGATAAGAAACAAGTCCTATAATGGTCCCAGTAAACTGGAAAATGTGATTGAGAAAAGCCAACATGGATACACCATGGGCATATTAACAAACCTGATTGCTTTTTATGTTGGAGTGACCAGTTTGGCTGATGTGGCGGGAGCGGTGGACGTTGTCTACTTAGCCTTCTCCAAGGCTTTTGACATGGTCCCCCACAGCCTTCTCCTTGAAAAACTGACAAACTACAATGTAGATAAGTGGTCTGTGTGGTGGGTGGGGAACCGGCTGATGGGCCATACCCAGAGTGTAGTAGTAAATGGTTCATTCCCTAACTGGATATCAGTCACAGGTGGGGTCCCTCAGGGATCAATATTGGGCCCAACGCTATCTAATATTTTCATTAGTGATCTGGATGTTGGGATCAGGAGCTCACTGATGAAGGTTGCTGATGACACCAAAATGAGTGAGGTAGTTGACACTCCAGAAGGGAGAGCCACTCTTGAGGAAGATCTGGACAGACTGAACAAGTGGGTTAGCAGGAACTGTATGAAGTTCATCATCAACAAATGTAAGGTCTTGCATCTGGGAATACATAATCCAAGAATGCAGCTGAGACTGGGTTCCACCTGGCTAGAGAGCAGCCGTGTGAAAAGGGACCTGGGGGTCTTGGTGGATTACAAGCTCAATGTGAGCGAACAGTGTGCTCCAGCTGTAAAGAAAGCTAACAGGATGCCAGGTTGCATTAAAACGAGCATCACCAGCAGAGATAAATAAGTCATTATCCCTCTCTACTTGACACTGGAGTACTGTGTCCAATTTTGGTACCCGCTATACAAAAAATATCCGGACAGGTTGGAAAGGGTCCAGAGAAGTGTCACAAGGATGATTAGAGGACTGAAAGACCTGCCATATGAGGAAAGGCTGAGAAAACTGAGCCTGTTCAGCCTTGGGAAGAGAAGAGTCAGGGGGGACCTTAGCACCATGTACCAGTACATAAAGGGTGGCTATCAAGAAGATGGAGACTCCCTTTTCACAAGGAACCACATGGAAAAGATGAGGGGTGATGGACACAAATTGTTTCAGTTGGAATGATTCCAACTGAACTCCAGAAGAATTTTTTTTACCATGAGGTCAATCAGATGTTGGAATAAACTCCCAGGGGAAGTGGTGAATTCCCCTACAGTGGTCAGTTTTAAGAGTCAGCTTGAGAGGGTGCTGTCTCATCTCATTTAAACTATACTTTTACCTTGAGAGGTTGGACTAGGTGATCCTTGTGGTCCCTCTCAACCTAGTATTCTATGATTATATGATTCTATGATAGGTTCTGATGGCCCTGACTTTAGTATTGTCATGGACAAGCTTGTACAAATACATTGTGGACAAATGTCAAGGAAGCTGTGTGTTTCACATATGATTAAGTCTGGATTTACTTCATGTTTGGTGGATAGCTGGTTATCTTCTACTAGAATATAAGCCAGCCTTCCTGTCTGTGAAAAATGGTGCACCTAAGGCCTGTTTAAGATGCATAGAACAGTCCTAAGAGTACAGACCATGGCATGTCTTCAATGACATTTAAAAGTAAATGCCTAGGAAGAAGTACAACTGTAGAAAAGTGTGTAATGACACTATATTCTAATACTTTTAAATATATTGTAGGTCTGGGATTTTCTGAGCCAGCATAGTTCCTAAAAGTTTATTAAGTATTTCTAGCTTTGTCTCCTAATAATGTGTTCAATTTCTCTGTGAATTTATTTATATTTTTTAGCATATAAGACATTCTGTGGTAAGGAGTTCTGCAGTTTGACTGTATTTTACATAATAAGTCAAATAATTCCACTAACTATTGTCACCTTTTTTGTCACTTTTCTTAGTGTTTTTGGTTCTACAAGATCATTCATTTTGAAGTAAAACACTTTGAACTGCACCTTGAGTGTGAGATGGTTATAAAATAGATTTATATTTGTGGTAGTAGGTAAGTGCTCCTGCTTATGCATCTGAGAGGGCTTTTTAAATCTTTAGCTCTTGGTCTGGCAGAAGGAGCATTGAAATGAGATAATAGCAAGGCCTATGTAGAAAAGAATGATCATAATCTAACCCACTAGATATCAATGACTGACCTTGATCATCCAGAACTAATTCAAAATAGCTTAAGTTAATCCTTTCTTACATTTCATCTTGAACTCACAGAAAAATGTTGATCTCTGTTTATCCAGTACAAGGGATGCTCTGTCTTAAAACAAGGAAGTTATATCTTTAGAGCTGCTGCATTAGCCATTCTTAATGCCATTCTTAATCATAAGATAAGACTCAAATTTTGTTCAGCTCAAATTGCAGATCAACTGCATATCATATTATCATCTTCCATTAGAAGTTTAAGCCAAAATTTAAAAGTCTCTTTTTCAAAATAGGAAGACTTTTTGTGTAAAAATAAAAGGGTTTATCTAGAGATCTCTTGTTATTCTAATGTCTTCCTTATTGTTTTTATGCTCCCAGGTTTCTAAGTACACCAATTAGAAATACAAGAAAAAAAAAATTGAAACAAAAAATTAATTTAGTCACATCCCAGTAAGAAGAATGTAGATGTTAATAAAGGAAATTATAATGAATGCAAATCCTCTATAGGAATAGAACCCGTACTCTTTCATAACACTTTCAGTTACCCTATTCACAAGGCTACATTAAACTAGTAGCACAACAGAATCAGGTGTTGTATTAGTCAACAGAGGATGATCTTTGATCCTTATGAATGCAATAAAAATATATTAAGAGAAGCAAAGTAATTAAAATTTTAGTCGACTATGGAATGTAGACAAAATGCATTCCCTGGGTCATTTCAAGGACTACGTGCATGTAATTTAATGACATTCAGAGGAAATGCAGTATACCTCTGGTCCTCACTGACAAGAAAATTTGAAAACAAAGACAACTCGTGTTTTCTGTCTTCAGCTCCCTAAATTCTGTTTAGGATAATGATTTCTGGTATATGATATTAGCAAAGAAGTTCTTCCCGTAATACTAGTAATATTTTACTATTTGAATTATTAACTGCTGCAATATATACACAGGATATTTGAAACTACATACAGTTCCAACCACTTAGAACATAATTTAACTAAGAGTATCTAAATGACAACAAGTCTCTTCCATTCGTAGTATCATTTTTTTCCCCATAACGTACAAGAATTTGCGCCAATGTCAGAGCTCTTTTTACATTATTAAAAAAATTTACTCAATTCAAATTACTTTGAGCAAATGATTTCTACAATGAACAAGCTTTATTTCAGAGCTTGAACTGCAATGTTAGCACATTAAGAGAATCAAGTGACAGGTCCAGAGATGAGTACCTCTACTTACAAATATCCAAGTATAAGACTGAGTGGCAGTATTAAAAAATTACTCAGTCAGTAGTTCATGTGATGTGAATAAAATATATCATTTAAATTTAAGCATCTAACCAGGATATTTACATTATGACATTTTAAATTTGTGTATAATTTCTGAAGAAAAACACGCTTCCTCAAGCTGATGCAGAGTTTACTCTTCTACCATTCTAGAAAATGTGTATGAAGATTCGGCTTATACTCTGTATGCTTCAGTTACACACCTATAGTTAAGTTAGTCAAATTAATCTGTCCCACTCTCTCCTTCCTGGGTGTGTAAATAACCTTTTAAGAATAGATTTTGTAGGTTAGATTGAGATCTAGATTACTTGTCCATAAATACAAAGCAAATCAATTTGTGTCAATAATGTCATAAAAATAAATGATTCACAACAGATGAGCACCTATATATTAAATTCAAGCTAACTCTACTTCAGCTTTCACTAAGTAACAACATGCTGAATGAAGAACATATCGCTTTAGGGCTCAGGGCAAACTCAAATGAAACAGGTATCAGGATTTCTCTCTATTGACCCTCCACACTCCCAAGAATAGGGGATAAAGAAGTGATGCTTCACACGAGGTTGGAAGTTAAGAATATAACAAGTTTAATGAAAAATAGAGGAAAGGAAAAAGGAAGTAATAAAGGACAAAGAATATTCAACTGTATACAAAACTTGATCCCACTAGTCCCAAGTAGAAGTGTCTGAGCAGTCCCTCTTGGCCGCTGACTCATCACAGGGGACTGCATTTGTGCCAGGGAGCAGATGGTGATGGGTGCCGCCAAGTACCTGGACGTAGGCCCAGCTGTCCAGAGATGCGACATGGGGCAGCCTAGGAAGGAAGGAAGAGCTCCTCGAAAATTCAGTCTCCTTGGTTTTTTAGACTGTGTCCAGAAAGGGGAGGGAACAATGATGCTTTCTGACCCCTTGGGGTCCTACAGCTACGACCCATCCTTCCCTCTCAGTCTATTAATGCTTAAACCATAATGAACTTTGTCCATTAAAAAAACCCCAGAAAACTGTAATATTATAGGTGTAAGCAGATATGAATGTATATATTGATTTGTTAATCTTTAAAAAAAATTTTTTTCAAAGTGGTCTGCTCTCATCAGCTTAAGGTTTTGTGAGATTTTTAGTTACTTTTTCATTGACCTGAAAAAAAGAGAGCATCGTCTTATTGCAAGCTATCTTGGGAGCGATAATGAATTATAATAGCAAATAGTCATAAATGGTTTTTCTTCTGTTGTTTTCCTATTCTGGGTTTTTGACTAATTTGATAACTATTGCTCACTACAGCAGTTTAAAAAAAATTCTTCCTTTTGATCAGAGCTTTAACAGACATCCTTTAGCTGTTCAGAAATCTAATTTAACAAGCCTATTTATCTAGTATATCAGTCACAGAGGGTGTAAAGGTAAGGAAGGAGAGTACTCTCTACAACTTCCTTCCAGAAATGTAGATGTATTTGGCTAATATTTCTTCTTCAGTCATATTATAAATGATTATTACAGTGAGAATAAAAAAAGAGTGGTGATAGAATAAGTAGAGGTTTGTCTGTCTTGAATGCTGTTGAATGGTTTTCTAAAACATACAACACTTATATTCTGCTGTTCTATATGTAAAAGTCTTAGAACAAGAAATGAACTCACATAGTCTATGCAAATGTATTGTTTGAATTATATTTCTGGTTTGGTATGAGTCTGACTTATAGTAGAGTGTTGATTGTAGAGGTGGAAGAAAGGCTTTTTACCAGAAAAAGCAAACTCTTGGGACACATGACCCCCAAAATCCTAGGAATCTAGTATAAAGACAAAGACGTCACGTCAGCAAGGATTAGTCAGTTTCTTAATTTAAGAAATTTTATAAACAAAATCTTGTCAGAACTTAGGCACTGTAATGCATCTTTATCCAAAAGTGTTAACGTCTATCAGTCTATTTATTAGTAAAATTGCAATTAATGTCATAACCTGTTGCTTCTTGAATTCTAACTATTTTTCCACAAGTTTTTTACATAAATTTTGGAAAATCTGAGATTAAAGTCTCTGTCATATTTTGTAATATCTACATATGAATCCTCTATGTCAATATAAAAGATTCATGTTGATAATTTTTACTATAGTCAAAGAATGCTTATGACTGTAAGCAATAATTTTCCTTCAAATCTTCAGATCATAGCTGGTGAGAAAACAGCATTTCCATCCACCTTTAGATACATTGTCCTATTCTATTTAAGCTAAAGAAATGTGTAAATTTGTCTTAGAATTATGTTCACATTTCATCTGTTTCTTTTGTGAAAGCACTCTATGTGTCACAAGTAACACAGAAGACTCTCTCATGAAGAGAATTCAACTGACTATGATGTAGATGCCTGAGAGTTAATCATGTGAATGACTCAGACAGCCTTTATAGTCAAAGAAATAAACATCTCCTGCGGAGTGATTTGCTTGGCATATCTTAGACAAGTCATGACATGAATTGTCCTTTAAAGACATGCAGAGTTAGTAGGTAACTTAAGCGGCAGGTTTCCTTTAGACACTGTCTTTCCCACGTTGTTGCGAAAACAGGGAGAATAAATCCAGTCTTATGAGGCTGGCACGGAATATGCGACAGACTCAAGTCGGGAAACAAATAATAATAATTTATTTACAGCAACATTTACAGGTTATTTTGGATTGCCGGTGATAAATTACAAAGCTACAGGTACAGTAAAGGTTTTATAACTGATATAATACCAACAACAAAGCAATATGGAACACACAAACACCAACAACAACCACAAGTTTCCCACAGTGAGCCTGGCCTCCTGGCAAATAGATAAGTCCGTTTGAACAGAAATACAGTGAAGCAAAACCAATACACTCAGTGAAACTTAGATATGAACGTGAGGAGAAAATACAGAATACATCCAGGGTATATGAATCTGAGGAGAGAAATATAGAATACACTCAGGGTATATGGGCCTGAGGAGAAAATAACACTCAGCATTAGCTGAGGTAAATAACCTTACCCACAAGGTGACCCAAGTGGTGGGGATGGAGAGGGAGCGAATTCGTTAATCCATTCAGTTCATCGGTGTAGTTCTGAGTTCATCCTGTCCCCATGTAAGTTACCTTGGCCAGCATTCCGACCAAGGGGGAAGGTTCTCATCACTCCATGGCTGGAGAAGTAACTCCTCAGTTCTAGTATGAATCTTAGGGTTTTCATTCCCTGATGTACGTGACAGCAGGCAGGAGAATGCCTGAGTGGATTCAAATTTCTGCATTACATCACCAGGGCATACATGCGGGTGGGGATGACTATAGACAACCTTATCAGTTATGTTAATGTCACAAAGTCCGTTAATTCACACCTGCATGGGTAGAGGTAATGGCTCCTTTGCTTGGGCGGAAAGAAATGGGGAAACTGGGACCATGAAGCCTCCGCCTCATTTCACACTCCTCCAGGCATCCGGATAACACCAGATATAGATCTAGTGATGGTTGCCACTTTGCCCAGTGCTTGCCACCTCCCCAGTGCTTGGTTTCATGCTTCCAGGCATGCAGCTACCTGGTGAATGTGCCTCGGACTTTGTGACTTTTTTCTCTCTCTCTACACATGTCTTCTCAGTTCTTATGGTTTTTTGTTCATGGCAGAAGCTTTTCCATTATCCATTGAATGCATAATTCTTTGAAACAGCCAAACAGTAATCAGTCCAAGTGACAATGATTAATAATCGAACCCTGTTAATTACAGTAGTAAGATGTATTTGAGCTAGTAATCAGTCCAGCAGAGGACATGTAATTTTAGTATCTGACAGGGAGAAAAAGAACTACTAGGAGTAGTAAGAAATAAAAAATACTGAGTTAGTTAGGAATTTGTTTACTTTTGTTGTAAATGTTTTCATAAACTATTCTGGATATAAACTAGGGATATTTTCCATTAAAGTACTGGGTTCTAAATGGATGAAAAACGTGACTACAACTTGTCCAAGCTAAAGAAATTTCTTTAATATTTTAGAGCATTATTTAGGTTTTAAGCTGTTCGTAAATCTACAGTTTTAATACAACCAAAAAATTAAGCAAGTCTATGCTCAAAACATGGTGAAATAAAGTGAGTTTGTCTGATGTTTTTCAAATGATTCAATAGTTTTTTTGGGAGAGTCTGTATGTAATATATTTTGAGACACTCCTGCAACTTGTCTTGCTTAATTGTGCTTGGCTTATTTATATTTAGAAAAAGAGAAGCATGAAAAGCAACAATTTATTAATTAACATGGACATAGTTCTGTTACAGAACAGACGCACTTATTGGTGAAGGACTCTTCATCCTTCCATTAGCTTATATTATATGCACATTGCATTGACGCACAGGTATTTGTGTTCACACAACTCTGTAGCTTCCCTTTCAGACCTGGCAGAGAGCAGACTCAGTATTAACAGTATTAACAGTTGCATTCATTTCCTGAAGTGAAAGAATTGGACATTCTTTTTACTTATACTCCATTGTCTCCAGTTCCATGCTCAAGGCATCTTTAACACAATACAAGTTCAATAACATAGTATTATCTTGATGACTCCATCTCATCCCATCTAGAATTGCTGTTGAATTCAACTAAATATGTCAGTGTATAAAATACAGCAAACTTAGTATGGAATGTAAAGCAAAAACTTTCTGTGAGAAAAGTGAAAAATATTCAGTTATATTCTGCCACATGTTAATTTTTGTCAGCATCTCACCACTTACAGGGCAAGAAAAGCTTCTCTGAAAGTTCTTGATGTTAGGATGCTTAGATTTTCCCAACATTGTACTTTCATGAGAAGTAATTTCTAAATATACTGAAATCAATGTGCAGCTTATGGGAAAGTGATTCTTTATTCAAAAGTGTTAACATGTCTGTCACTGTGCTGATGGCTTCCTTGTCTTTTAAAAAAGGAAGAAACAGGTCTGCTTTACCTGAAATTTGTTTTGACATTTTTTTTTCTTATGTCAGGAAATGAGGATTCACTGCTGTTGTCTTTTTTCCTAATTATTTTTAGGCAGAAGTTCATAAAACAGGTTTGGGAAGAGGACATGGAAGAAAAGTACATGAGATAATAGATTTAGCTTTCTTATTTGAAAGTTGTTTATCTTGTTGCAGGTGTATGTAGTTTTAAAATATTTAAATTCATAGGTTATATATCTTAAAGAATAATTTTGGAACCATACCAACTTTGAAATTCTAATGAAAGAATAAGGGTTTTTATTCAGCACATATCTTTTTTTTTTTAGTGTGATCTAAAAGAATAATAAACGTCTTTATGTAATCATAACATCATAGAGTTGCTTGGTTTGGAAAAGACCTTTAAGATCATCGAGTCCAACTGTTAACCTACCACTGCCAACTCCACCGCTAAACCATCTTCCTAAACACCACATCTACACATCCTTTAAATACTTCCACCACTTCCCTGGACAGCCTGTTCCAATGCTTGATACCCCTTCTGGTGAAAAAATGTTTCCTAATATTCAATCCAAACCTTCCTTGGTGCAGCTTGAGGACATTTCCTCTTGCTAGGGTCACTCAGGTCAGGGTTGCAAAAGCTAGTGGCAGAATGCCTGAAAACAGTTCAGACCAGGAGCGTTTGTGTGTGGTGGTTCAGAGAGCATTACATGCAGATAGATATAATTTTTGAGAGAGTGCCAGTGCAGCTGGGACTGTTTCATGCTGGCATACTAAACAGGGTGTTCTGTTGAATAGTAAATGCTCCTGACATAATGCATGAAATCTGAATATCCCCTGCCACTGGTGGGAGAGTAGCTATTCACTTTTCTCAGCTGTTTGCGAAGGTATCTTCCAAAGTGTAAGAACCTCCTGTGCATGATTCTATGATTTATTCTGGTCAATGAGACTGGTCAATGTCTGTGAATCTGAGCTCTGCCCTGAGAGGGCCCCATGAGAGATCCACAACAACCACTTCACAACATTTTCCTATTTTTTAAATGATCAATTACTTTAACTCAACAAATGACTAGAAGTTCTAGTACTGGAAAATGAAAGAGCAAATAAGAGCATTTTAGAACTCATGTATTAATCTCATGTTTGAGATGTGTTGCATGTAACATGGGATGGTGACTCCACCACTTCCCAGAGCAGCCTGTTCCAGTGCTTGACAGCCCTTAAATACTCTGCAGATATGTAGATGTGGCACTTACAGACAAGATTTTGTGGTGGACTTGGCCGTGATAGGTTAGCAGTTGGACTCAATGATCTTAAGGGTCTTTTCCAACCTAAACAAATCTATGTTTCTGTTGTAGCTCATTCTCTACTGCTTCTGTTTAATTTCCCCACTTCTAGGGTAATCAAATGTCCTGTTGCCAGTTTGTCTTGTTAATTTATATTCCACAACAGCATACTTGCTGTCCCATAAACTTAAAAGCTCATACTTCATAGGATTCATCTTACTGCACAGTGTGTAGGGGTATTATCTCTTATTGACACAGCATGGGCTTCTTACACAGTATTTCTATCATATAAATGTAAAGAGTACGCTTCAGATCCTATTAGGTTTTTTGGGTCTGATTTACAGAAAAGCAACCAAGGAACTGCAAAGCTAAATATGTCTAATGGAAAAAAATGTTTAAAATCACAATATGTGTTTTTTGATAAAACAAACTTTACCAAAAAGAGCTTTCTAAATGTCAGCCTTTGTTGAAGTACAGTGAAGTAATCCTTTGGGACCCAGCAATACTGCTTTTTTAATATATATATATAATTTTAAATATAA
>NW_010156443.1:0-35489 GCF_000695765.1 Mesitornis unicolor
ACGATCAGGATTATGTTTAATTTAGCAAGATCTCTGAAAATAGATTTTTCACTTCATCCTAAAGCAAAACATGCAAAGGTAAAAGGCCAAGTCAGTCACGTGAGAGACTTTAAATCTGAAAGTAGTAAACATAAGGGTAACGTGAAATAAATAGTTTACTTGGGGTTGTTAGGCTGTCTAATTAATTTTTGTTTGACATTATTAGTATATTGCAGCAAGCAGTGATTAAAGTAGCTGCTTAAACACAGACCATACAAATACATGAGCATAGGCTAATGGAAAGAATGACATATTTATTTAGATTAAACATTCCTGAACACATTACATAAAAAATGCTCAGATCTCAAGAACCGTGCAGCTTTCTGAAATAAGCAACAGGAAAAACAGACTTGCTTTGCTGGTTCGCATGAGGAAGAGCCCTAAATGAAGTGTGACGAGTCCACCACAAATGTTGAAGGACCTAGGTATTCAAATTAATAAAGTTAATACTGTCACAGTTCAGGAAGGTTTGTTACTCTTTAGAGTGATGCATCAGAACAATTCATAGTCTCTCTTCATCTGCTCACATCACTATTCTCTAGTAGAAGTACCCCAAAAGTTGAAGCAGTGCAGATGGTATTTACAGAGCTTGTACCACCGCAGACCTTACTCTTTGCTCAGGTCAACTGCACAGTAGGCACCGATGTCAGGAAAGAGCACCACTGCAACACAGTTAATTCATTTACAAAAGCATCTATAAGTGGATCTGTCAGGATGCCACAGATCCACCATCTAAACTTCCCAGCTGTATCCCACTGCTGAGAGCTATTTAAGCAATGTTTGGCACTTCAAACAACTTTTATCAGAGATAAAAATCAGAGATGTTCGTTTCCTTCCCACATTTTACACACACACATCCGACTTCTAAATTTACAGCCCAGAGCCCTCTATCACTGACACATTAGCTACAAATATTTTACTAAAAACTATAGAATATTTGAAGTTATGATAGATTTCCTAGGTCTCTCAGATCCTCCCCAGTGTAAGAAAGACTGCAGTCTCTCATTCTCAGGAAAAAAGACAGCATTACTGTCACTATGAGTGAAGCTGGAATTCCATCTGCAGACATAAAAAAAATACAGTTCACACCATTATCTTTAAATTATCAGTTAACCTCAAGGCAAACATTTCTATTAATGGCAGAGCAACACCGTCTTCTCAATTCATATTACATACACATCACCTATCTCGGAAAGCAATCTGCACTTAGAAATTAATGTGGTTCCACAGGATGGGAATTCAGTTCCAGCGTCTAAATGGATTTTCATGCTTCACTCCCTAAGAAACAGTTTAAATTTTTGAAAATCTATTAAAACAAATACTTTTTATGGATTTATGTCAAGTTTTGGACCCCAAATGTCTTTGGAGGTTTTGAATATCCACTAAGCTATCTTTTGCTGCCTTCTTTGATATGAAATAAAAATTAGCCACACTAACTATTTTCAGTTTACATACAGTGAAAGTAACACATCACCACGAGTGCAGGCCTTCTTAGCCACACATTAACTATTTTCAGTTTACATACAGTGAATGTAACACATCACCACGAGTGCAGGCCTTCTTACCATGTGCAATTAAAATAAAATAAAATCATTCCTTGCCAGTATAATGTTTAAAAAGTTAAATCTACTAGAATGCACTCAAACTTCTGTGCATTAATAATGCATTCCTCATGCAATAAAAACTGATGGCCAACTTCAGCAGACTCTTTAAGAGGACAACTGAAAATCATTCAGCATTTAGTCAGACAAGAAAATCTCTTTCCAAAAGCATTATAAGTCAGTTTGCACATTTTAGTCTGTGCAGTTGGATTTCTATGGAGATGGAAATATGCTATTTATTATCAACAATGAGTTTGTAATATAAATAGAAATAAATTAAATTCCTCCTGATGTAAAAAGGTTTTAAAAGAAACAGTATTTCTCTAGAATATATAAAAAAATACCAGTGGATTGATTCAGTTTATATCATCGTTGCAGCTACTAAACAGTCTCTAGAAAGTTAAGCTACTCTGGTTCCTTCTGGGTGGATACTGGAACTGGTTTAAAGCCAGTGCATGGCAGGAGTCAGCTTGCTCAAGCTTCATATTCTGGAATATGGAGATTAAAATGCAGCACATTGGCAAAGATGCTGGTGTGGAGCAAATTGGGAGTTCTTGGGTTGTAACTCCTGAAAGGATTTACCCATCTACATAACCATGAATTGTGTGCAGATGTCCCGGCAGCTGGTGCTGAGCACAGGTGCTCTAAATGCCTGCGGTCCGTTCTGCACAGCGGGCGAGAAGGCAATATTCTGCATTAGGAACGGATTCTCACTGGGGTCAGACATGAAAATTCAGCAGACGCAGCCACAGTTCTGCTCGGTGACACCACAATTACCAAAAATGGAAACCCAAGCAACCCCCACTACACACAAATCTAGAAAGAGGGATTAGTCGAGCAAGCCTGAAGACCAGAGGACAAGCCTGTATTGGGTAAGCAGGTAACAACACAAGGAAGAATTAAATTGTCTCTGTCACAGCTTTGCTCCTTTCCATCAATCGTCGTTTTCAGCTGCATGAATTTTCCAAATTATTTTAAATACAAATATTACCAAATATTTTAGGACTTTCTCTTCTAGACTGTCAGAAACAGAGAAAGAGAAATGCCTCTGAACAGATTTTCAGGATTAAAAAAAATCACCCAATATATGAGTGACTACAAGCCATAATACATTGTGATCTCTCCCCATAGCTTCACAGCAGGAACTGTGAGAATACTGTTTCCTTTCCAGCATCACAAGTGTTGGGATTTTACAGCAAATACAGCTAGAAGGGTTGGAAATACAAATCAAGAATATGCCATCCTTCCACCACTCCTCCAAAGTCAGTGAATGGCTGAATTGCTTCACCTCCGTGACGCAGTAACTGAGCTCTGGTGGTGACAGAAATGCTTTCTTCAGTACCTGTGACATTCCCGCACTGTCAGCAGTGGTTATCATGCACAAGCATGGTTTTGAATACAGTTTATACATAGGCTAAAATTCTTCTCCTGAATCAGTGAGATACTGGCCAAACTGGGCAAAAAAAAGAAATACAGAGCAAACAGACAATAGGTCTTAGGGTTACAATGGGAGCCTCAACAACTGGGCTTTCATTTTTAACTAGAAATGAGGAAACACATGGGAGAAACGTTTCAACATAAGGAAGGGGACAAAAGAAATTAAACTGACATCAAGATGACAGAATCTGACAAAGAAGCCTCACAGTCACCTTTGGAGAAGATCTGTAAGGTTGTGATTCTACATTAAAACACTGAAAACACTGCTCTTACCAAGTCTAAGCTGGACACACACAGGAAAGGTGATGTGAGCTAGTGAGAACTCCAGGACTGTTCTCGATGAGCACTTTGCACACAACCACACCGGGTGGGCTCAGGACCTGGAAACACACTCCAGCAGGTTTAAACTTTACTTGAGTATAATCCTAACATACTTAGAAAATGTCCAAAATTTAGAAGTTGTCTTGAAATAAGCAGAGACACAGGAAACAGTAAGAAGGCATCCCCAGCCCAAAAAAAAAGAATTAATAAACCTTCTGATGAGGACTGAAAGTCACTCAAAATTCACCACAAGAAGTAACAAGCTTGGAGCAACAGAATTGTCTCCAAAGAAAGCCAGTATCATGCTGAATACTGAACCATTAAGTTTGTTTAGGACTCAAGTCATAAGTTTCTTTAAAACCTGCATCTATATTTTATTGCTGCTCCAATACTCACAAATACATACTCATTGCAAGCCACAGCTTTCTCCATTATATCCAAAAGAACAGATCAAATCTGATGCAGAAGACTTCAGAGAAATGTAGGCTTTCAGTGCCTAAATGCATGATTGGATGCTCAAGGATAGGCAACCAAATCTCTGCATCTTTATTCATTTAAGAATTAAATGAAAGCTGAGTCTCAGTAAGAGATTTGAACCTACAGGACAGTGATAAATGGAAGGCTTCAAAACCTAATTTTGACATATACAAGCCCTCGAAACTTTCCCAAATCCACCTCCCCAAAATCCAGACATAGACATCTAGAAGAAACAAAGTTATGCAGTCCAAGTTGCTCAAATGTTTAAACTCACTCCTGTAGGCAATGCAAGGTGAAATCTGACTTCACAGACCATCTTTTCTCACTTCACTGTAATATTGCCAAAATCAGAGATTAAAAAAAATATTAAAATGGTTAACATATAGGATCTTAAAAGCCTGATTAATATAAAGGTAAAAGTTCCTTTCTTACAAAGCAAGTGTTTTCTTCTCACAAAATCGCCAAGTTCAGGCTAGATTCTAGTTTTCTTGCTTAGAGTACTGCATACCTGGAGCACAAATACCCCATAGGCTTCAGTAGTAAATGTGCAGGTTTCTTGACATCCTAGAGAAGCAGTGAGTGACAGCAAATGATGTGTAGTCTAAAGGGTAAAGCAAGAGTGGGGGAAAGCCACAGAGCAGATTACACACGTTGTGACAGCATCCAAGAATCAGGTGCAAATTAGACACAAACACAAATTAGACACAAAGCCTGGCACTGCAGTCAGACACGACAAATAAATATTTGACACTCTGAAATGACAAGCTGTGAAACAGAAACAAGTATCTACGCTAAATGCAGCAAAGCGCCTCTAATTCCATTGATAACGAAGGAGGGAAAAGTACAAATTAAAATTAATTTAGGCAAAAAAGTTGACACCATTTAAATCCTGTAACTCTAATCCTTGTCAGATGGCTGGAAAAAAAATCTATATTCATGATTTTCCTGGCAAAATATTGCTGGCCCTTCACCCTGAGGTATTTCAGTTCAAAAACCCTCTAATGCTACAAATCTTCATCAAAACCACACTCCGTGTGTCTCGGCATGCTCTAGATGTGGCTTGAGCTTGTGAAGGGAAATGGGTTCCAGTAAAAGCAAGAAGGGAAAGGTGAATCTGACAAGACAGTATCAAGAAAAACCAAAGTTCTCCCCTTTCTATATCCAGGAGAATAAAAAAAGCATACACACACATTCTCTCACACAGATTTTGGAGCCAGCAAGGTTTAGCCTCAGTTAAAGGATAAACCTACAACTGCATTGGTTCCAGCTGAGGAAGGAGTGAGCGATGCTTTGTGCACACCACAAGAAGGACAAATCTCTTTCAAGCACCACACACACAGTGCTGTGGTATCCAGAAGGAAGTCAGACACAATGTCTGCGTTTTTAAAAGTAAGTTTGAGATGGCAAATTAATTAATCAGCTGCAGTAGTTACAGTGCTGTCTAAATCAGCTTAGGAAACCAGTGCGTAACATTAAAGAAAAACACAAAACATGTTATGAAATTTAAATAGGAAAATGTTTAGTGGCTCAAACACTGGTGTGGACTGTTCCTAAAACACAGGAAAGACAAGGAAAGTTCTACCTTCCGAGAATAATTTCATTTTAAATGCATCATTTTTCAGCTTTATAAAACAAAAGAGAACACCTAGACAAGTCTTTCTGCTTTTGATAAGACTCATCATACAAATGACTGACTGCATTAATATACAGAACTAACTTTGTTGAAACCATACTAAGCAATAGGAGATTTAAAAATGCATGGTAGCCTATTTAATCGTAACTTCTTTAGTTTCATGCTAGCTCTGGAAATTAAACTTTGAATAGCTGCAGTAGTAATACACATATGAAAATATTCTTACAGCTTCTTTTTCCTAGTGAGCATCTTTTGCTGACTTCTACAATCTTTATCCAGGAAGAAAAATATCTTTGAATAAAAGTGAGAAGAATATTATGAAAGTATGTAATAGAGTACATAGAGATAGTGAAGCCTTAAAATAACAAAGGCTCACAGTCTCATGTAAAACAAACAAATGAATCCATAGACACTCCATACACATGAGGTAGGGACTGCCACAATCTGTTAAACTTAATAGAAACTATGTGTGTATTGTGCATCTGCAGGTAACTTGAGGCTCTGCAAAAGGCACAAGAAATATTATTAGTGTGGGTAGGCCCATGCCACGATATCATGCACAGAAATGTCACTTGTGGGACAACGTGTACAGAAATTATTGCACTTTGACCCAGTTTTCCAGCAGTGCTGGTAAACCCGTAATTGCATCTGGCAGTTTGATTTAACCCAACAGATCCAATCACTGCAGCTGCCCAGTACAGCAACAGAGCACTCATTGAAGTGAACCTGTTATTTCCTAATCCTCACTGTTGTGGTTTGATTACAATGCTGGACAGTGGAAATATATTTCCTTTTTAAAGGAAAAGTCAGAATTCTAACCGCTTTCCAAGTTGGTTCTCTTTTCTGTAGACAGATTTTGGATAATCCTATCCAAATTAAGCATTTTACATTTTCTTCTTCAAAGATGCACATGGCAACTTTACATGAATTAATTAAAAATAAATATTGAACCGAGTGAATCTCAAAGTACAAAAGTTTCCCATTATCTCCTTTTTGTTTGGGTAAGACCATCTGTAACATTCACTGACAATGATACCAGTGGTTGAGTCTGTTATAAAATCCCAAATGGTATAATTACTAGAATACATACTTGGAGAGGGTAAAGAGGATTACAGGCACTTTTCTCACATTTTGTTAAGATCGTGTGTTAGTGGACAAAAAGAAGACCACACTAACGAAACCTTACCAAAATCCAGCGCCAAGCCTTGAAGTCAGTTAAATGACAGAAGATTTTTCATAAGCCCAGGAAAAAGCCCTCCCAAAATAGGTTATTTTAATGAGCTGCAGTAAAAGATTTCCATATGTGTTATCTGCAGCACCATCTCAGTTTAGAGGACTAAAATGGTGGGAATCTTTCACATCACAAGAGGAGGTTTTTTTAAACTACTGAGCTAACCACACATTAAACAAATTAATCCCTACAGCATACTCTGGGTGAAAAGACTCTCTTTTTTTTTCTTCTGTGCAACTGGAAATACAAGCAAAGCTTTGCAAACGATGTACTTCTCTCTCCAGTCAGATGAATCATTCGCTATTGTTCACAGAGGAAAAATCACCACCACCACCCGTAACCCTGTCATCGCTCACTCTGTCAGATCCAAGATGTTGGGCAATACTTCCCCCCGTATTCCAGGAACACTGAGCTTTTTCCAACTAAGAGACAGCGATGGCAAGTCAGCCTTCACTGGTGCCCTGCAGAAAAATGCTTCAGAAAACAATGTAAAGAAAAGGTAACAGAGAGCAGTGTCAAAGCCTTCACACCAGCATCTACGCATGGGCTTACTATTGAGCATTCATCACTGCTGTAGGTAAATGCCTATCATAGATACCTAGATCAAATTATAGCCTCCAATTACACTTCATATCTAAAGCAGCACACAAAATACATTTTTATCTGTAAAAGGGGAAAACTTTCTTTCATGCTGATGAACAAGAGGGTTCAGCATTCTCCGTATCCAAAGAAACCAGAACACGGAAGTTAAAAATTCTTCTATAGAAAGTCGTTTAAGCCTCTTTTCTTGATTTTAAATAAAGTATTTAGGAAAATTTCCAAGCCTTTAAAATATCACCCGATGTAAGAATGTGGGGGGAAAAATACACAGAAGAATAATTTTTAAAAATAGTAATTTTTAAAAAAAGGTTGGTGAAAATAAGTCTACCTGACTTTGTGTTTTGCAGCTATTTGGGTTTAGATACTCTTAATTAATACAGGATTATTTCTGCAATTAGGTCTTAAGAGGTCAAGGAAGATAAACTGAAGAACTCTCAACAAAGCAAATCCTGCAGACTGGAGGTGGTCAGTCACTCCAGGGGCAAAGGACAAACCCAGAGGAAAATCAAAATTTCCACTAAAGTGACATTTTTCTGTACCATTCTAAACATTATTTATGTCTCATTGAATCTGAAACACTCTCAGAGAGCAGTAACAGCTAAGAAGTTCAAAACACAGCAATCCATCAGATTTGATATCTCTAGGATATGAAAAGTTCTACCTGATGACACCAAAGAATAAATATCAGAGGGATGTAGAAAAATGTGCTGTATCTATTTATTTCTGCTTTGAAATTAAAGACTCAAACTATATTTGAAAAATGCTTTCAGATTCCAAGTACCTGTTTATAATAGCTCACCAAAATGTTCTCCATGTACCTCTACCATCAGCTGTACCACAGGCACTGCTGTACAACCACCACAGGTTCCTTTTCAATCCACTACCATTCGCAATCGAACAGGCAAGAACATTCTGTAACACTTAAGTTAAAAACCTTTGATGACTTCATGTTTGTCCACACACCGTCTTTTGACCACTTAGAAATCAGTGGTGATGGCACAGCTGCTGCAGGTAACACTTGACAGGGGCATGTGTTCCCATACATCATCCAATACACATCTATAGTGTCCAGAGAGCAGCAAGAGCAACTATTTATCACATAGTTTTTCTAAGCATCTGGTAAGCTTTAGGTAAATTATTTGAGCACACAAATATGAACCAAACATCTCTAACTGAAAAAGCAGAGATTACTACACAATTAAACTTCCTTCCAGCATATGGCAGTAGTACATATGGGCAAACAAATGCAATCTGTCTGATCCAGTTCCTCTCAAAAGCTTTCCCCATTTGCCTGATGATAATAAGCAGCCACTGTTTCACATACTCAGAAAGCCAGAACCTCCTTTCATCACTGCAGTGCTCTCCAAAGCAACTGTACACACCACTCACCACAGACCATCAGGAGCTACAAGTCACATCAAGCACAGTGAGCATCATTTGGTCCCTGGTGAGACCACATCTGGAGTATTGCGTCCAGTTCTGGGCCTCTCAGTTCAAGAAGGACAGGAACTGCTGGAGAGAGTCCAGCGTAGGGCTACAAAGATGATGGAGGGAGTGGAGCATCTCCCTGCTGAGGAGCGGCTGAGGGAGCTGGGGCTCTTTAGTTTGCAGAAGAGGAGACTGAGGGGAGACCTTATTCATGTTTATAAATATTTAAAGGGTGAGTGTCACGAGGATGGAGCCAGGCTCTTCTCGGTGACAAACAATGATAGGACAAGGGGTAACGGACACAAACTGGAACACAGGAGGTTCCACTTCAATTGGAGAAGAAACTTCTTCTCAGTGAGGGTGACAGAGCACTGGAACAGGCTGCCCAGAGAGGTTGTGGAGTCTCCTTCTCTGCTCCGGCAGGGGATTGGACTGGATGAGCTTTGGAGGTCCCTTCCAACCCCCAACGTTCTGGGATTCTGGGATTTCTTGGGGCCAACAGGTTACGGAGCACAAGCCAATCCTTGTCACACTCTCACAATTCATGCTCATACTTGTTTACAAGATTTATTGATGAAGTTACATAGAATTCAAAGATGGCAGAAGAGCAATGTTATCTGATGAATTTAACTAATCACAGCTCATTATTTTGTTAAGGCAGTCCCAGATGTTCTCTGTTCTCTAGCACCACACATTTTACCTGCATAATCTCTTTTCTCACATTGGCTCAGATTTAGCATGGCTCACAGCAAACTTTGTGTAAGCAAGCGCCAGAAAAGGTCGGAGGGGGGAAACATTTTCAAACCTTGTATGTTTTGATCTTTCTTAATTTAAAGAACTAAATTAACAAGGCCTGCTCTACTTTCACCTCTGAGCACATCAAGCTTTTATGGACGGTGGTATTACACAGTTGTGTACATTTGGACCTATGTTCTTTTCCTACAGTTGCATTTTCATAATACTCAAGTCCCCAAACTTCACATCTGATCTTCACATGTTATCTACATCATGTCCTCATCTGTTTCTATGATATTTGCACATCTTTACACTGGCATATAACAATTTTATGTGTTTCAGTACAAGAAAGATCTCTCAAAACTTCACCTGGAAAATCTTCTGCATGTTTCACTGCTGAATTTAACTGTGTTCAGCTGACCGTATATAGGTAATCTGAACTACATCCTTCCAGACCTGGTATTTTTCCAGCAGGTTGGTTTCTAGGTGACTAAGGTCACAACTTCTTACTCTTCATGGAATCAGTTTTTCCATTCCTTGTCTTCAGTAAGGTCTCAAGAGTTTCACCTCATTTTTATGCTCTGCCTTTAAAATGGAAATTAGCTTGTAATTTTTGTCTCTTTTCTGACCATCTCAACATGCAAAAGAAACTACTTACAAACAGACAACACTGTCTTTTCACATAGGGATGTGTCCTTTAACTCTCATTTTATGAGCTTTACCAGCTATTCAATATCTACCAGAAGGAGGGAATGTTTTTATCTTAGTGCCCTTCTCCTTTCAGCAAACCATCAGTGACAGTCTTTTCTTCCTAAGCGTTTGTAACTCATAGGCTTCACAGTCGGAGCTGGAACTCCTGCCCCTTCACTTGGACATGTTAGGTGCCTTGATGTTGAACAGCTCTTGCCCTGGCTCACTGAATTACCTCTGTAAAGCCCTTAATAAACAAAGTTCCCCTACTCATCCTAACTTTGACAGTTGCTTAAGGCATCACCCTGCTGTCACTCAGTCTCCACAAGGTCTCAGTTAAACTGAAGTCCGTCCCTCGGTCTTTGCAGAAGTGGCATTGCATTTCAGCCCTTTTCTGCTGTCCTCAAGGTCACTACAATCTACAGGGGATCAGTCAGTAGAGGGCTGCACACTGGAAGCAGTAGCTGAAAAAGTATTGAGAAATTATGTGCTTCAAGCCTCCAGGAGATCTAAGTAGGAGACTATTTTGCTAAAATTATATCAAAGTTCAGGATTATAATAGGTATAATAAATGGCTGTCTTCACGCCAGATAGCTCCTTATAACTATTCTAAATCTACCATTATTTTAATTTTACGCTTAATGGAGAAGAAGCTGAGACCTTTCACACCCAGCTCTGTGTTAGAGCTCAAACAGGTGTCTCTCCAGTAGAAACGGTTCATCGCCTCCCACTACCCATATACTCCAGGAAAGACAGCAACTTATAACATTTAACTGAAGTCTGAAATCCCTTCACACTCCAGGAGGTCAAATTAAAGTCAGTCATTTATACAAATCATACAGAAAGCAGAGAGAGTCGGTTGAATTTTAATTAAAATGAATGGCTGCGTAGGCAGGATGAGCTGAGCCGTTCCTCATGACCTGCTCTGGTGAACACAGGAGGCAGTACAGTATGTACCATCCGTTTAAACAAAATAAGCAGAAACATGTACAAAATATTCCCTCAAGAAACACAGTAGCAAGAAAGACAATCTTCAGTTGTATTCTACCTTCAGAAAACACTCAATACCACACAGCACTATGTTCAGGTTCCTGCTTAGCTCAGTTAGACTACAAAACCTCTATATGATATTGTAAAGCATTCTGCTAGATACCAGAAAAAGAACACATACATTACACACGTGCCTCTCTAGGCGTTTACTTCTACAAACAGTTACCAGAATAATACAAAGCCCTAACACTGCATGATACCACCTCAGCAAACATCCAAACATTCGGAGGTTGAAGATCTTAATTCCACTACAGCTTTCTCTGCAGCAGGATTAAGTGTGGCCTTGAATATCTTCTGACTATAGTTTGGACCGCAAAGAATGGAAACTGCTATATAACGGCAACTTTTAAAAATAAAGATGCAGAATTAATGCAAATGCAATAAAATACAATGAAATACAAGGGATTAATTCCCATTACACATGTGCCTCTCTAGGCATTTACTTCTACAAACAGTTACCAGAATACAAAGCCATAACACTGCATGACACCACCTCAGCAAACATCCAAACATTCTGAGGTTGAAGATCTTAATTCCACTACAGCTTTCTCTGCAGCAGGATTAAGTGTGGCCTTGAATATTTTCAGACTGTAGTTTGGATGGCAAAGAATGGAAACTGCTATATAATGGCAACTTTTTAAAATAAAGATGCAGAATTAATGCAAATGCAATAAAACACAATGAAATACAAGTGATTAATTCCTGTACCTTCACTTTCATGTCACAGTATATGGTCATTGTTTGCACACAGCCACCTGTCGAGTGTCTGGCTTAACACGGTCCACGAAAACATAAGTTTAACTACAACAGAATAAATCAAACGTGTCTGATAAAGTCAAGAAAAAAAAATGTATCATAAAAAGTTATTTTTTCCTACTACAAGAATTGCATGCATATGTATATAAATATATAAGACAGATACATCAACTGCATAGCTCTGCTACCTCCTCCACCTAGACTGCAGTGTTGGCAGCAGGCTACAAGTTCTCAGCATAAGTAGCAGATTCTCTTGCTGCAAAGCTTGCTTTGATTCATGGAAAAAAGTTTGATGCAGCAGTCAGTAAAAGGTCAACATTACCATATTACAACAACTAGAGCCACATTTTTCCCTCTTGACAGAAATAAACATAAACCTTGCTTCACTGGTGAACGTTTCAGCCATTTGGCTACAGCAGGTTACAATACAGTGCATTTCATATTTTCAGTCACTGTGTAAAGGCGTATCAGGAAAACTGTAGTAAATGAACAGGTCTTTAGAAGGAAAATATCGTAAGACTTCTATAAAGCCTTAAAGAAACCGGGCCTTAGTTTATTTCTTCTGTATTTTAAACAATAAAACAAAGCAATCAAACACATTTCTCTTTTTAGGTTTCATCTCGATGAGTAATTCCTGTTTCAGGAAAATAAGCTAAGAAAATATATTTTAAAAGAAAAAGTTTGCTGGATTTTACTCTAAAAAGTCTTATCTATTAATGCCACATTCTCTCAGTACATCCCTACCAGTGTGGTAGCCTTCAGCAACCTTCAGTAATGTCAAACACAGGTCTAAGAGCACAAATACGGTTCTAAGTGCACGGTAAGGAAAGAATGAAACCCACTTCATAGTGCTAGGTATATCTTGATGAGTGTTTTGGAAGAAGAACATTAAAGGGGTCAGTTGGAAATAAATGGAACATTAAGTAAATAACCTCTTAAAATAATACGATGGATGAATTTATTAAAAATAAATTTTAAAATAGATTGCTTTTCTGACTGCTGAGCTTGCTTTCCCTGGCAAAGGAAACAGGAATAATTAATGCATTTGGCAGTTTCTCTCCAGGGATGAACATCATCGATCTGTGGGGGAAGACCTTTATCTAGCACAGAGATAGCACTGGTACAGCAGATGGGGAAGAAGAGAAAAAAAGAGGGCAGGGGGAGAAAAATAAGAGAGGAGGAGAGGAGAAAGAGATGTTTAGCTGGCAGACCTCCAGAGCTGCTGATCAGCTCCTACTGCAGACTAACTCAACTCCAGGTATATGAACGCTGGTAAGCTTGCCAATGATAATATTCTTTCTTCTATGAACTAGAATAAAAGGGGGTGAACTGGAGGGTCCTCTTTTGTTATTACAATTAGCAAAACCTCAGAATGTATCCAGAAGCAATAAAGGGACTGCTTGTGCCTTTCTGGCAAGAGCAGCTCTTTAAACAGATAACATTTTTTTTTTTGTTCACATACTACATAGCTACAATAAGTGCACAGTCTTGGCCTGACAACATGTGAACTGCAGCTTTATCAGAATGAAAGAGGGAGTTATTTTACAATTTCTCAGTTCATTTTCTACTCCACAGTACAGCAGCTCTTGAAACATAAATCTTGTTTTCAGTGTACAAGAGACGCAAGTTAATTCACTATTGCAGACAGACAGCAGTGTCACTAAAACCTTGACCCTTTCCACACCTTCTATGTCCCCAAAGTCTGTGCAAATGCTTCTATGAGTGGTCATTTAAGAAACCTGATTCTCAATAGTTCTACAAATGAATAGCTTCCACATAAAATTAATGGCATTTTCATATTCTAGAACTAACATTTCCAGTTTTTCCCAATGCTCCCTGACTTAGAATTATTTAATTTTTTTAAAATCTTGTCAGAACAAAATAAGCTCAAAATGCCCTCTTTGTGTGCCTGATTCTCTGACAGCAAGAGATGAAGACAGAAAAAGGTATCTAAAAATGTTGTGTAGAAAATATAATCACACTGCATTGCTCAAAACAGCATATTAGTTAAGAACACACAGGAATACACAGGTTCCCCAAAGTTATTTTGAGAAAAACTGAACCTCCTTGAAAGGAATTAGGAGGACTGAAACTGAACCTCTCTCACGAGGAGACTAGAGATGTCCTTCCTTGAGGAGGGCATAACTCATCTTATTAAAGTTGGTGCACAAGCAGCCTGGATCCCAATCAGGAGAGTAGCGATTAACTTCATAAACACTACCACAAGTAGCCTTCCTTTCACAGGAAGTTAAATGGTCATCTTTTTTCCTTGCCACGTAGTTTTCCTTTGAACGAAAATGGAGAGGACAACATGACAAAGTCATCTATTGCCAAAAAATAATCTATATTATCATTGTCAAACACAACACGTTGATAATCATCTCTGTTAAGAAAAATCTAGTCCTACTGGTTTGTCAGACACATGGTGACTTAAAGATGAATGTGGAAAAGAAAACAGACATGATCTAACTGATGTAAACAAGGGTTTACCTAGGAAAGGTCAAGTCCTCTGTTTATAGCAATGGCTGGAAGTATCACAAACATTTTGAAAGGAAACATAATGGGAAAAGGAGGTGTTCGTCAGTACTTAGTCCATATTACGGGTTCAATTCTGGAAGAAAACAAGCAAAACAAAAAGAAACCAAAAAGAAAAGCAAAAAGTGATCAGCAATACATTATTGCTCATTCCAAACATACAAAAGTTATAACTTTTAATATGCCTTGTCATCCCTGACCCCTATTGTATACTGACCTTTTGGGCTTTCCATTTTGTTTCTCAGCCTTATTTTAGAAGCATGTGAGAAAGCCTCTTAATTTTCTTAAGACACTGATAGTTTCATTAAACCAGCTGTTTCTAATATCACACAGTAGCAGGTAAACAATTCAACATCACACAGCTAAAACTCGAAGTTTAGTCTAACATTTATTCTTGTAGTACATCATAACTGCATGTTCAAATCTTACTGTTCTTCCAGCGAGTGTTTTGGCAAATTCAATTCCAAATTGCACCTAGTTTTTCTCTCTTTTTAGAGGCAGTTAGAATAGGGGAGAAATCCTAAGTAAAATATAATTTTAAGCCCAGGTCTTTACACTAATTAACTTGCTTCATTTGGGACCAGAGAGAAAAGTTATTTCTGACCTATAAAAGGCAGGCATTTCAAGCCATCCTCATATGGTTCCTCCTGTCTGCAGTGTGATTAGACCAAGCAGCGTGCAACACTGCATACAGTTTTTATTCCCCACCCCATCCTCACAGTACACAAACACGCGTGGTTTTACCTCACATCTCTGGTCCCTCCTTGTTTCCTACACGTAGTTCTCCCACAATCCAGGCTTCAGCGTGTGATTTACACCACTGCCACACAACTGCCGTGGCACTGCTGCGGTGCACTCTAGTTTCACACCAAGTCAAGGTTAAAAGAATTGGCTGGACTCATGTACATATGCAATGCATCGGGCATCTGCACCGCTGCATACTGTGAGAGGCCCAAAGGTCAACACATCTGCACTCTAAATCCAAAGGAATTACCAAGTGCCTATCAGTGCAACTGATCTAGCAGTTAGCAAACCTGCTATTTCAAGAACACTAATCAGATACCCATCACAGGATAAAAATAAAGATGTCTTAACTGTAATCTTAAAATCTGAAAAAAGGATATACTCCAAGTTACACATTCATCAACATTATACTTTGGATTAAAGCAGTCTAAATAAAGTCACTGAAAAACATATCCTTTCAACTACTTAAATCATCTTAATTATTACCAATTTGGCCATTAAATCAAGAGCCTTATAAAACTTTGAAGCACAGGGATCAAGTTTAGTTCAAATAATCACTCATGTCCTGAGAAGTTTGGTTTTTTTTAATGGAATATTTCCTCAACAACTGTGTTAAAATCTCAGTTACTGTATTCACTACAATGCCAAGTAACTAGAAGTTACCAGTTTTAAATTCCATTCTACTTATCCATATCCATCATAATGTCCCAGGAAGTATCCGCTCACAAAGCCAGAACACAGAAGGACACAAAACCCCTTGCAGTTCAGTTGCTGTGAGAAGCGCTCCCCCGTGCAGGGTACGAGGAGCTGTGGGGTTTTGTAGGACGTTTTTAATGTACATGCCATGAAAAAGCTAAACTCTCTCACGAGACTCAACACTTGATATGAAACTCTCCTCAAGTAAAACTCCTACATCAAACTAAATTTTTTTATTTAATTACAATTGTAATCAAAACACAAAAAATTAAGTATTTGATACTGCAGTTAAAGAACTTAAGTGCTGAATTCAGGAAAAGCAGTGACGAAACGCAGTCATTTTCACAGGAACAAAATCATTTCAACCCCCTTTAATTTGTATTTATTTTCCCTTTTTCGCCTGCTGTCTCAGGGTTTTCAAGAGACGTGGCAGGCCTCAAACAACATATTCGAACTGCCATTTAGTTTTGTGAAATCTGAAACAATTGACTGATAAATACTGAAAAGAAACTACTATATTGGAATTCATTACCACATGTGGAATAACCGTGCATGGCCTTTGATAACATCCAGCTGATATCCCAGTACCATCAAATCCCCTCTAAACCTCCAATGCTTTCCCGCTGCCTTAATGTCTCATCTTGATATTACAAGACTGACTATTATCAAAATAATGACCATGAGAAGTTTTAAAATGTTCCTGTAACAGACTGGGGTTTTTTTCTTGCCTAAGCGTCCAATACTCTCAGTCTATAAAGCCAGACTGTTTCGTGGCCTTCAGCCATTTACATGTGAACATCAACCTCATCCAATGTGAAGTTTAAGAATCAAATTTTGGTGACAATTATTGATGCCTTTCCTTTGGAGTTTAGAAATTGAAATTAAATTCTAGTTGGAGACCTAAAATTCAAATTAACAGAACAGGTGTTACCAGCACAAATCGTAATTGGCATTTACTAAGACATTATAAATTATCTGTCCAGCTTTCCAGAGATCTACTACAATCTTCCACAAAATCCGCAAAAGACATGAGCATCAGAAGACTGGTAGCATAAAAATATACAAAATACAACTGAGTACAAAATACTCATATACTCATGCCATGCAAAAGGTCAGTTGGACACCATGGCAAACAGCCTGGCTATACTCCAACAGAACATTTAACTATATGAGACAAGCTAATGCTAACCATGTCTTCAGCTGCTTTTCAGGCTATGATTAACATATTGAATCGTGCAGGCCACTTCCCTAAAAAGTCAGCGCTAAAAAAATATTCCTAATTTCCAAGAATACTTAGGCTGTTGACTTAAAAAAATAAATCCACCAGTGATTTGGTATTATCATCACCATCATTCCTTCCAAACACAGCTTCGGAAACTGCAGAGCTGTGCACTCCAAAGGCAGGTTAGAGTCAGGTGTTAGGTTGTTTGGTTTGTGGTTTTTTGGTTGTTTTGCTGTTGTTTTGTTTGGTTTTTTCCTCCTCACCAAATAATCCCTACTTACATACAGCTAGTAAGAGCCTCTTTCTACTCAAGTATTAAAAGCTAAACCAATTTCAATACACTTTTAGTCCAAGTATCAGTAGCTACAAGTACTCATTATGAAAGCTCTCACACTACGTTAAATTTGGTGGAAATGTTACCATCTTAAGCCTACACAAAAAAAACCCAAAACCAACCAACCAAAAATACCCAGTCGACCCCTCTCTATCTTTATCTTTCAATAGCCCATTGGAATCAAAGACAACTTTCAAGTTAGGAGAGAGAAGGGTGTCCTATAACCATGCTTTATTTGCTTTCTTGCTCATGCAAATGCTCGGGCCATATTTTATCAATATCTTTAATTATCATACGAGCCATTATTATGAGGGGCAAATGAAAGGCTGAAGGAACAGCAAAAAAAATTTCAAACCCACAAAAAACCCCCCAAACCCCAAGAACATGCCAGGAGCAGGTATGCAGTTAGGAAAGGCTGCCTCTTTGTACTTCAATGTCACTTCTACTTTTATTTACCATATAAATAATTTTTCTGGTTCTGCTGAAGGTTTCCCCAGTCATTTTTACAGCACTGTTTAAGTAACAATTCTGTGTCTACAGACAAAGCAGAGGTATCATTATTTTACGTTAAAGTACTATCATAAGAAAGATTAAAATTCCAGTTTTTCTATGAAGTGTCCGAGTCCAAGTAAAAAAAAAATTGTGTGTGTTTAAATATATATTTTATATATATATAAACACATGCACATAACCACATGTCAAGGTTGCAGTGTGTTTCTTTTCCAAAGCTACCAGCCATAGTCTGTAGGAGACTAGTGATGGCACACAACAGTCCATGAACACAGAGAATACACTGCACACCCAGGAATATTCCAGCTACTCAATCAATTCCTTTGCCACTTTAGGCCCAGATCTATTCTGGCACTTTTTTTACCTCTTTGACAGACAATGTTTCAGACACCATCTTGCTTCATAATGAAAACTCGAATTGCAGACAAAGTGAAAGCAGTACAGCAGAACAAACAGCTTTGATTATCTTCTTCAAATATTGTTATGTTGGCATGAAAGTGTTTGGCTCTCACAATGCCTTTTTTATTCTCTGAAACATGAATAGGTTCTGAGGAACAGAAGCACAATGAGAAGAATTCAGTACCTCCTTCATAGAGACACAAATCCATTGTCAGAGCAAACACTGCTTTCTACATTCACCAATACAAAGGTCTAATGGGAAGCCCTTACTACAGAGCATATCCGCATCCCACAGCAGCAAAAAGAATTCTTTTACTAAGAAGAAATCAACTAAAGAAAAAAAATCTTCATTATTGCCTATATGTAAAAGTACATTGCCTCCTGAATATTTATTCTGTCAGCGTGCCAATCCCATAAAACAGCTGGCATTAGCTTTTCTGGCTGAGGTAGATCCAACAAAAGCAGTAAAAAAAATCCTCTCACTTTAAAAACCTCAACACTACTGGTACCATTAAATTTGTTTATTAGAAGTCTTTGAGGGATTAACAGGGAAAGAAATACCAGGCCAAAATTCACAAGAACATTATAAACATTTCCATTTTATTTTGCATTCTTCTGCCACTTATTTACTCAAGCATGCAAGATCTCCTGCAAAAAAACTTTTAGTATTTGATGACACAGGTATCTAAACAAACAAATTCTTTTCTTAATTTCTTTTAAAGGCACTTTCTCCACTGTTTGTCTTGACCAACCAGCTTTTCTCTGCACGTGCTAACTTAATTTCTATCAGGTTGTCTCATCAGCTTTCTAAAATAACTTTCCTCCTTACTCAGTAATAGCTTTGAGGATCAGACATTCCCCTCAGTACCCCTGATCAGCACCTTGCTATTCCATCTGAGGAGAAATACAGAATATCAAAGATCCAATCTCCACAGACCTAAACTGTAAGGGAAAACCAAACACTTGTGTTTTCATCATCATTCTGATGGAAAACAATGATCTTGATCCAAAAGGATGGATCAAGGAAAAGGAAAGCTGCTTTGAGCATCAAGAAAGAGATTCAGGCAATCTCTTTGTCACCTGAAATATTCAGGTGATTGAAGGAAAACATTTACTGTTAAAATTCATGTTCAGAAATGGACAGCTAACATGTATATGCCCCTTTAACCACTAAGTAATGGTGAAATAATGAAAGCACAGCATAAGTGGGACACATTGGGAGACGTTTCACTGATCTGTCATTTACAGTGCTTCTCTCACGGCTGCTCTCCAAACCAGAATGCTACTTTCCAAAGTAAAAACAGGATCCCTAACTTAATTTTCCTCAGGTTCACCTACAATTTTTACAGTTCATACAGGCCAGAGAGACAACTACAAATGTAACCTTCACTAAAACAGGATCCTAGCAAAATCACGCATTAATCACGGATGTCTTTCATTGCGTCTTTATCCATGCACATTTAGGAACAAAGAAATACATATCCATGAAGCACAGTTACCTTAAGTTTCAGTTACCATCCCCAAAATGTACTATGACTAAGACCTGACATTTCCAGGAAGAAAACTGCTTAAATAAATCATTCAGCTGAAATATATAAACTGTCAATACAAGCAGCTCTCTTCTCTAAGATAAATCAACTTTCACACACTGCTCCACTGCTACAAGAGATTTTTTTTTTTCCCCCCGAGAGGAACAGGAGAGAAATAACCTAAAAGATCATCCTTAAAATTTTACTGGAGCTTTTGTATATACTTCTGTGACCATAAACTCTGCCCCATCTCACTACTCCTGACTTTAATACGCTGTTGAAAATACCATTTGTTATTCACACCTGACAGCATTATTCACCCACATTCATTTTTTAACGTATTCTTTTTATAAAGCATAGCGTAAGTAGATTTTGACAAGGATGAAATGTCATACCTACTGCTCCAACATACAAGTCCACTCCTCTGCAGTCCTTTCCATTCATAAGAAGTCTCTTCTATTCTCAACGTTTTTACAAATGAGCCTTACGAAGAAAGATTTTAAACCATTTTCTTGCCAGACTTGCTATACTCGAGGTATAGTTTTAGAAAGTTTTTACACACAAGTTGCTTTCTATAGATTTTGAAGAAATGTTTTCCCTACTGTGAAACAGAAAAAGCAGATGACTCAGTGAAAATCTAAGACATGAAATCAGAAAGTAAAAAATGTTGAGTTCTGTACTACAACAGGGATTACTGTGAGTCTGTCAAAAAGCAGCACGGCTGTAACGTAGAAATCATCACCTGGGGAGAAATCCGAAGACTTCTGAGTAAATGTACTGGCTTGTGATTTGGAATTGTAGGTGTTCACCCCACAGCTGACTTAAGCTTTTTTTCATTGACAACACTATGGCTAAATACTTTCTGAACACAGAAGTACATACATTAGCTTTACCCTCCCAAAAGAATCTATGTTAAAACTGTCCAAAAACCAGGCATATTCAATATTCTATGGCAGAAAAAGTAATAAAGAAATGGAAATTAGGGAAACAATGCACAGGACTTCGGCCAAAAAAGAGTAAGCAGTATGTTGATCAATTATATTTTACGTTAATGTTACGTATTTTCTCCCAGCAGCTCCTAACACCACTCAATGCTAAAGCTTTCCCATTATCTCAACAAAATACCACCGGAAAAATATGTACGTTATTACAAGTCTTCCTTTCTTTCCTCATTCTTAAAAGAAATGACCATGCACGCTGCGAAGCAATCCAACATGCTAAGCCATGTCCTTAAATCCTCTTGTCTAACTGCCTACCTCAGTGCAAGTATTGTCCACAGAAAATGATCCCATAGTTGCTTGTTGTATTACAGTACCTTTTATGGGAGGGAGCGGGCAGAACCAACCCAAAAAACCCAAACAAACATGAAATATTTACAATGCTATCTTTTCACTCCTGTGAATTTTAAATTACAGGATAATAACACAGGCCTTAAAAAGTATTTCCTGATAAACAACCGCTGCCCACTACAGAGCCTCTCAAGTATCACATCTGTTAAAAGTTCATGGAGTCAGAGGCTTTAATGATGCCTGAAAATTCTCTAATTTTAAACACTGAGATTAAATGGAAAACGAAAAAAGCATAATCAAATTAGACAGAAACAAGGCTCATTCAAGAAATTCTAGATAAAACCAAGAGCCTCAATGAAAAGCGACATTAGAAAAGAACTGTGAACTGATGTAAATCTACATTTGTGACTTATTATAACAACAACAAAAGTCACATCCACTGTAACACAGCAAAGGACTATTGGTGTTAGATCCTATTGCAGAAATATCAGAAGAATATTTGCCCGCGAGGACAGGCTTCACTGATGAAATAGCTTTTTTATCAGTCACTCTCAGCACTAGAAATGAAATAAAGGACTTCATGATGCAAAGCAGAACACAGTGTTACGACACAAGCACTTGAACAGCAACATAAGATGAATAAGAAACATCACGTGTGTCACTGCATGTTTTACCTATAAAAACCTCTGCCTTTCAGAGAGACATTTCTATTATCACCGATTTTGTGGCAACGTTACTGAGTGATCACAGGAGACCACGAGTCTCTCCATTCCCTTCAAAGCATGGTGGCTTCTCCCATTAAAGCCAGGGACTCATCTCAAACTCCGTGTTTAATACCATGCTACAGATACTACACATTACAGAGCTTTACGAGGAAGAAACTCTAGAGATGCAGCACAATTTTTGCTTTTCCTCTTGCTCCAAATTGACTGTCTTTCATTGCTTCATAACTCTTTCGACAGAGCAACGGCCTAAGCAAATGACACCTCAGCCTATCATAACAAAATTAATTCTCCAGCCTAAGGCAAAGAAAAATGAACTACATTAGAAAACAGATCTCGCAAAAAAGCAGATTTCAATGTTTTGATAATTACTATTTTTTCCAATGAACACCTTTGTAAGAGATGAAAAAGAGGAAGGCAATCAGAGAAATAAAATGAGAAAATACTTCAAGCTTTTACTAAGGAAAAAGTCTCTTCAGAAACCACATTTTAAAATTGCTATACAGCAGTGCTTGCAGAGTTTGTATAAGTTCCTAGATACTAATATTTAACAAGATGTGTCTTTTTATGAGAAAATTGTGTTTATATTTACACTTTGAATTATTTTCTTCTGGAGAAAAGCTAACTGAATGAACAGAAGGAGAAAACAGAACCACAGATATGATGGAAGAGAGGCAACAACTGAAACACAAAACGTTTTATTTCCATTACCTGGTTATTTGTTATCTTTGTCTCAAATGAATGTCACAGAAAATACTATTTTAAAATAACCAGGTGAAATAAAAAACAGACCTAGTGAGATCACAGAATCCCAGACCGTTAGGGATTGGAAGGGACCTCCAAAGCTCATCCAGTCCAATCCCCCTGCCGGAGCAGGAACACCCAGATGAGGTTACACAGGAAGGCGTCCAGGCGGGTTTTGAATGTCTGCAGAGAAGGAGACTCCACAACCTCTCTGGGCAGCCTGGGCCAGGGCTCTGTCACCCTCACTGAGAAGAAGTTTCTTCTCCAATTGAAGTGGAACCTCCTGTGTTCCAGTTTGTGTCCGTTACCCCTTGTCCTATCATTGTTTGTCACCGAGAAGAGCCTGGCTCCATCCTCGTGACACTCACCCTTTATATATGAGAGATGTCTCTCATGTATCCGTGACCCATTCACAAATTAAAAAACAATATTGACAGTCATAACACTGGAACTCAACCAAATCTGAGAATAACAAAGAATAACAAAGAATAACTGTTATGAAAACAATAATCTATAAATCCTCTTTAAAAATTAAAAGACACAAACAATATGCTCTGTCCTTTTAGAAAAACACTAAAATGCCCCTTTGGAAACCTTATGCATTCTAAACTAAGTCTGTAAATCCTGGGGATTACTTTATTTTGTGTTTACATTTGAGGTCATGTACAGTTCTGCTGCGAGTTATTTTCCTTGAGAACCCGTAAGGCTGTAGCACCTCAAACTCTCTGACCTTGAACTATAAACATCTACACTCTAATGTGGAAATTCTTATTTCAAGTTGGCACCAAAAGATATCTAGCCAAATTAAAGAGAAATAGATAAACAGAACTGTCTTTCCTTTTGTGCTTTACCTACATGCAGTAATCACGCTGTCTCTGCTCCAAGGTAACAAACCAAACTTTTCATTTTGACCTTTTAGACTCCCTTACTACTCCAAGTTTGCTCTTTTTATTTTTCTGCTTCTCTTGTTATAGCCCTTTATTTTTTAAGATAAAAATTTTAATCTCTTTTACAATTCCTACTGCATTATTGTGTTCAGATTCAGTGTCGAAACACCGCCAGCCATCACAAATGAATCTGCTGTTCTCAGTAGGCAGAGCTCCAGTATGAGACAGAGGTGCAAAGCTGGATTCATCACATCATCACACCCACTGGGTCCGAGGAGAACCACCATCTGTGGGACAACGGAGGAACCTCCTTCCCTCTGGTGAGATCTTTCTACACAAGGTTCAAGGAGAGAAGAAAACAGGAGAGAAGTAATTGGCTTTGTGCCACTTCACACTTGGGGGGCTTCCCCTCCAAGTCTCAGAATCTTAGTCGCATAAAGGAAGCAGCATTTTCTGTGGATTAAGGCTCTGGAGATACAGTATAATTGTTAGGGTCTTTATAACCAAAAGTAACAAAAAAAAAGGCTTTGAGATAGTACTGGACTCATTCCAGAAGAGGGAGGAAAAAACAGTTTAATAAAGCAAATAGTTACAATTATTCTTTCAAATGCAGAGTTGAAAATATTTCTGGTGACCACCTAGCAACACAAACCTACACAGAGAAACAAATTCCAAAGGAATTTCCTCCCTCTAATTTTAACCAGAGGAGCTAAAAGGAAATGGCAAAGCCAAACAGGTGTCACTTGCCCACATATTCTTACATCCTAGATCTGACTGACCACGCACCTGCCACAGGCTGACAGAAATTATGCAACTTGAAAGCAATTAGTGCGATCAAACACAAACTGAACAGATTATAGACTAGGAAACCAACAAGAAAAATGTGTTGCCAGCAAACAGGCCCCAAACAGCTCATTAGTGCATGACAAGGATGTCCAGATTGCAGTGTGGAGACAGCTCGTGCTTCTCTCGCTCTGAAACTTTTCTTACCAAATTTTGAAATGTGACCTGCAGGCTGTGCACCACCTGCCTCACAGCGACTCCTGGTACTCCTGCAGCCCCAGGAACAGGCTAAGGTAAGCCACGGTATCTCCAGCAGCTCTCCATGCCCTGCTGGCACCTCAGCGCATCACAAGGAAGAGAGCCAGCAGCTCCGGCTGCTCCAGGTGTATCGCACTCACCACACTGCGGGGAGCTGAGGGAGATGAAGGAATCCTTTAGCTCTCTCCCTTCATAGCATCAACGTGATAGCAGAAGGGGAGAAAGAAAGCCGCTTTGCTGGTTCTTTTGTTAATGCAGGCTAAACAAGCACTGGCACTGTTCTTGCTTGCTCTAGGCTGGCCAGTTTCCCATCCTGAGGGACTGGAACGAGATCCCAACTGTACAGTTGCTTCCTCATCCTCCTGCAACATCCTTCTGCAACATCTTGTTGCAAATATTGCCAAGAAGGAACCAAGGATCTAGTTACAGTAAATCTATTCTTTCCATATGCCCAACCTCTGCAAAGAAGTGTTTGCAAAGGGAACTGCCAGCAGCTTCAAAATTAACTTCTCCAACAGAGCAATACAATGTAAATAGGGTGCCTTCCTCAAGTAATAGCTGTGACTTATTGACCTTGTTAGAATATCATGTGCAGCCTTCAGGCTGAACAAATTCTATCATCAGTGCTAAGCAAGGGGTACCAACAGAAGCTGCAATCAATCTAAGCTGCCATTTGCTCACCTGCCAAAGGACAGCCCTGAGAACCGAGAGTCATGACTCTGCACGTCATTCATGCTCAGCAGCCCTGCTCACGGACTTAGGGACAACCCAGCAAAAAGTCTGGAGTCAGGACATTTTCTTTTTCCAGGCATATTGGATGTAAGTTTGAGGTTGTGGTAGCAAGGGGATCACGGCAGGGCTCTGAGGGAGGAGGCTGGGGCTGCCTTGTGCCAGCTGCAAGTGCCACCATAGAGCCGCTGAGGGCCAAAGCTCAGCCAATCAGGGGAGCCCGTGCTGCCCCTGCACCAATCAGAGAACACAGAGGAAAAACAGCGGGAAACACCAGGGATGGGAACGCCACTATGGCGGAGCTGGCAACGCACCCAAAGGGACGACAGGCTGTGGATGGTCACCAGAGCTGAGATGATGACCAAGGAAGGAGCAGTGGAAGAGCGAGGAGCAGAAAGAAACTGCCACACACTGACCCCAGCCTCCTGTGCCAACCTTCACCTCACCCGAGGGAGGGAGCGTAACCCGCAGTGACAGTGAGGGAAGGGAGAGGTGTCTGTGGTGATGCCGAGCCTGGCAAAGGGCAGTAAGGGTGTCCCACTGTGGGGAAGGAGTGAGCGAAAAGCTATGTGCGTGCTTTGCTCCTAGCCGAGGCCAACCCACCACACCAGGGCAGATGGTCACGGACTACGTGGTCACTTCAACTGCCTTGTTCCATATTGGTGTGTGCAGTCTCCATCATTAACGGAGTGGAATTGTAATTACACATCCTAGCTTAGAAGGCACTGAGGACATTCACAAAGGCTTCAGCCCTTCCACTTTTCTTCCAGTGAACCACCGCAGCCATAGCTTTTTGGTTATCTGCTGTAGAACTCAAGATTCAGACCAGGTGTCAGAAAGTGTTTGTACTCTGTGAGGTTCAGAACAGGCATTCTGTAGACATTTCTACAGCCAGAAATCTGTGACATGGCCACCTGCAAACAAAGGGGTTGGCCTTGCATGCAGAAGTAATTTCTTCCAGTCACATCCCAGTTCACCCCAACACACAGGTCTCACAGCTGACAGAGTAGCAAAGGTCCAGCACTACCATCTGTGCCCTAGTGAAAGAACTGCTGAGGGAGCGTAACACTCCTGGACTCTATCCTGTACACAACCCAGCTGTAGCACACACGAGTGGAACGTGCACATGTATTTACCTCATGTTACAGCTATGTTTTGCTTTGCTTACAGAAATAACTGTTTAGATAGCATGAACCCCATTCTCAAACTACTTCAGATAATTCTGTACTGTTTTGGAACTCTTTTTCCAAATGCATATGCCACTTTACTTTCTCTTCCAACGTGCTTCAGGTCTTGTTTATCTTGATCTTGATACCAAATCTTAGAGGATCTAAAACTTTTGCCTCTGGTATCTTCAGCTCAAAGCTTTCAAGCAAGGTCACCAGATTTTGCAAACGGTTATCAAATCCCCTGCCTTAGCTTATTTACCTTTGAAGACCAACAAAAACTACAGCCAAGTCCTTCGCTCAAGGGGATCACAGCATCCATGAATAATATTGCATCTGTTAGTACCCTCCAATTTTACTTCTTCTTTAAGGAATTTGTATTACTTGTGAGTTTACACAGTGTTCTAACCACACTGTGTTACCTTCTTCCATTAAAGAATCAGTACATTCAGAGCACAAGATCGTTTTCCTTCTCCCAAAAGCCAGCAGGGACGGAAAGACATCTCATACAGACCTATCTCATAGGTTTATATCTACAGACTAACAGACCATAAGTATAAATAATTTCTCAGCAAGTTCAGGAAGTTCTTTCTTTTTCCAGTATCTTGTTGGAAATAAGAATCTAACCTTTTCACTAAAATACAACAAAGATAAATGACATAAAGCATATCTCCTTAAAACTGTATTCTACCCACATTTAACTTTGTCCAGATTTAACCATGGCCAACTCAGCAGAGTGCCCAGCCTTGAATAGATGGGCCACAGTTCAGCTGTTTTGCTTTCTGAGAAACAGCAATTGAGAATTTAAAACGCAGCATGCAGCCAAACTTGGGTTTTGAATGCAAAATGCAAAGTAGTTGCATACATCCTCGTTTATGACTTTGTAAGTTCTTAACCTTTCTGTTATTTGCCATAAATTTTTCAAAAGAGCAAACAATCAAAACCAAAATGCTACGCTGTGTCAGCACAGCCTCAGTTGGAGGGCTAAGATTCAGTTAACAGAAAGACAATGCATGGGTGAAAAGAGGGGGGAAAAAAACATGGCTGAATTAATATTTTAAGATTCGGTTAACAGAAAGACAACGCATGGGTGAAAAGAGGGGGAAAAAAACATGGCTGAATTAATATTTTCTGTTGGTTTGTTTTAATTTTAAGAAAGTATCCATGAAAACTACTCAGAGTATTAAAAGAATCAGCCTGCAGAAATAATAATCTTGTTTTATTTATAGTCAGGGTCATGGGAAATCTGTCCTGATATGTAAAAAAAAATACAGCTTCCCAGATTAGTTTTGGTAACAGAATTCAAAGAACGAACAGCTATGGGAAAGTTTAAATTCTCATCAAATACACCTGAGTGTCCTTGTCCAAAATGGTTTCTATACTTTCTGTCACTCACTGAGCAGCAAATACAAAGGCAACTGTAAATGCTAGTGTACGCAGGACAAATCTTTGTGGTAGCTTAGTCTTTACTAAGAGTATGCGCATCTGTGTTTACAGACTAGTTTGTGATTGTGGTTAATTACAGCTTAATTAAGATATTATTTGAATAATTAAATTTAGCAAAAAAAACCAATAAAGTCACATTATTAAAGTAATTAATAAAACCAATTACTAGCCTTTTATTAAATATCTGATATATAGAGGTCTGCTGCACATGCTATTGGATTAGTTGTACACAGCAGCACTTCTTATCCTTAAAAGAAATAATGTTGATGGCAAGAGGATGCCTTTCTTGTGTACTTACTGCTCTGCTAGGTGCTTGCATAACAAAATTAATCTTCTGTCACTTCTGCTTCACAGTTTTAAAAGGTGTTTATTCCGAGTACTGCATCAACGAAGTACAACATCACAAACAAAGCCGTATGGAACTAAGCCTGAACCCCAAGACAGTCATTGACCTTGAAGAAATTATTCTGTCTCAAATCAGTTTGTATTCTCCCATGCAGTCATTCACCCTGCTGCTACACTTGTGTAAGTGAAGCAGTTCTGTCCCCTGTGGTATCATAACTGGAAGGATAAGATCTTTGTTAGTAATACACATCTGGACAGTGATAGTTCCTGACTTCACAGTCTTTACAGAAGTGCTACCAGATTTGAGTAATCTGTCTCAGAACATTTGATTATCCTCACAGAAATAGCCCCTTACTGAAGAATCATAGTCATTATTCATTTTCCTTTGATAAGGGCATGCTTTTAGTTTCATCCTTTCAAGGAAAACAACCACAGAAGCTGAACCTTAGCAATAAATCCACATAGTGCCATATTCTCCAGGGCATCTGAACTACAGGCTTACCATTTCTGGAGGCAGCTTTCTGCTAGCCCTTGCAGAACCTGGCAGGCTGTGACCAGAGCCTTGAACAAAAGATATTAATTTAAAACAACAGTGGTGACATTACATGTTCTAGCAGGCCCTCATGTCCTAAACCACAAGCAAGAGGAATAAGGATACCTTTGTAATTCTGTAAAGCAGAACTATTTTATTCTTTACAGCATATTCAACAACTCACTCTGTTCTTGCTGCTCCCTGCAGGAACTGAATAGACCTTGGGTGACAACACCAAGCTACACAAGAGAGGCTGTGTCACACAAAACAGGTGCCCACCTGCACTGAGCTGCCTCAGGAAGGAATCCCCTCTGTGCCAACTGCCATAGGACGGGTTTTTTTCTCTTCAGAAATGCTGCAATTATCTTTGTCAACACTGCAGGTAGGTAAAATGTTGGTGTCAGGTGCTGCCAGCTGGAATGCAGCCTGGAATGCAGCACCTACAGTTCTGACCCTTCTCTGTCTACTCCATCACATTCTCAAAGACACAAGCTTGGTCACTGCAAAAGGCACTAACTTTTTTAGTAAAGCACAGTCATTAACCATTGAGAATCTACAGCAGCACTCATGGTCTCAGAGCACCACAAACACCTGTCTGCATTATCTTATTTCCTTTTTTCTGAAGGTTTCTATCTACCCTTTATATCCCATTTCTGTTCCCACCTCCCATTCTCCTACCTTCATCAAGAACACAGCTTTGTGTTGATGCCTTCATTTGACTGACATTGTTACTCAGTTCATGTAGATGCTAATTACCTGTAGATTCTCAAATACAAATATATTGTATGTATACTTAACTCAACAATGATCTATTGGACCTATGAGAAGTGCTATCTGGTATTTTTCTCCACTGGAAAAGAGTTAGCATGATGATAAAATTTTCATTTGTATTTGCCACCAAGTACAATCACTTCATTTTGGCTGGATTTGAGGCATGTGGCACCACGGTTGGGTTTGAGGTTGGAGGGTTGGCTTTATTTTGTTCTGGTTTTAGTTAAGGGGGGATTTAATGATGGAATCTGGTATTTCCTTGAAAAAAAACGGTGTGGTTAAAGCATGCAGATAAGTCCCATTTCCTTGAACAAAACAAAAACCACACCAACTGAAAATTATTCTGCGTACAGCACAAAGCCCATTTCATCCAATTCTCTGCCCATTTCTATTGCCTGTTTCTCTGGGTCACCGGATGCACCATCTACTTGATGTTTCCCTTCCTGCACACAGAAGTCCAGAGTGCAGTATTCAGCCTGTAACATTGCCAGTTCTCCTCAGATGAACGACGGAGTGCAATTTATAGAAGGTCCACAGATTCCACAGCACATTTCAAAGTGAACGTCAGGCTCTTGAACAGAAACTGCATTTGTTTCCTTGCTGTAAGAAGTGTTGCTTTTCTTAGTAAAAACACACGTTTAAAACAGAAACTCATCTTTTTAATACATATTATAGCAAACCTGAAGCCTTATAGAACTGAATATAAAAACAGTTTCTTACTATTACATTATTTAAGCTAAGAAGTTTCACAGTTGGCTTTTCTGAGATGACTACAATAAAAACCAATGACTTAGGAAACTTCAATTATTCCAGAATCTATATTAAAAGAAGATAAATGTACTACATCTCAACACAGATACGGATAAATAGTGGAACTGGTACAACACACGTTGACCTGGCATTCTGGCCAGGAACAGTACTTTCCAAGTTTCGCCTCAAAAGCCTTCCAGGTAACTCCCCAAATACCCGAATAATACAATGTAAACCAACAAAAGCTCTGATTAATTCACTTCAGAAGTGTCCACATTAATCAATTAGACGTTTTTTAACCACACAGAGCAGAAGGGCTCACACACCTCATTGCTTCAATAGTCAGGCTGGCAGATAACAGAGAACATCTCAGTTCCTGAAACTTTATCAGTTGCACAGGAGACAGACACCAACCCTAAACATTAATGTTAATCAGTTGTTCCTCTTCACAGCTTTAGAAGTTCACACAAACTGCTTCTCAACAATACCTATTTGGTCTTATCAGCAAGGGAGTCAGACTAGCAAATGTTGTGATGTGAGTACTAATTAACTTGCTCTTCATCGCTCTTACCATCCAGTGACCTGAATTCCTAATTTCTACCAACACCTCTCCTATCTACTGTAATAATTTCTGTCCTTAGCTGCCCGAGCAAAGGACTTCTCAAGTTCTTGCAGCAGAGTAGGACAGTTCACCGAACAACCTATAACCACCTCCTGCTCTTCTGCCTCTCACACCACAGGGGACTGCATGGAGACCCTGTATTTTTCATTATCAGCAAAGCCAAAGTTCCTCCTGCTGACACATAGAGAACTTTGACTTCTGGAACTGACTAGAAATTACCTACAAAAGTACCTATATTACAAAACAAGGCAAAGAGAAACCCAATTATGATGAAAGCAAAGCCCCACTCAACCTAGCCAACCTTTCAGGCAAGCATAAACCCAGCGAAGAATTTGTGGCCGATTCCCACCAGTTCATCACCCCCTCTTCAGAGAATCAAGCTAGTGTGCAGGCTGCGTGGAGCTCCAGACCCTCTCACATGAATACAGCAGAGAGGTCAGAGGCTGGAGATGCCTTGTACAGAGCTGACAAGATCAGGGCTGAGAAAAACCTGCCCTTGTTTGTCACAGCTCAGAAGCAGGCATTTTTTCCATCCAGTCTTGTTCAGCAGCAGACATTCCCAGTCTTACCTACTGAGACACACACACCCATTCCAGCTGCATAGATGTGTAACTTAATTACATGCTTTAAAGACCAGAGGCTTAAATATTACACAGTATCAGTGCTGTCACCTCTCTCCAAGAAATACTGCTGCTGTCTCACCTATATAAATGTCATACCCTGACTGAGTTCCTGTATTTCACCCCAGTCAAAAGCAGGTGAAACAGCCACATTTCTTCTTTGACAAAATGATTAGGAAGGCAATCCAGTAGTGCACTGCAGCAAATCAACAGCCTCTCTTTATGTTGCATAGGTAATTTTAGACATTAAAACCTAGACCTTTAAAGCATAACATTCTGTGAGAGGTGGATCATGTAGGAACTCCAAATTTAGATTTCCTAATGAGATGATCTGGGAAAACATTTGTCTCACATTAATACAACCATGTCCAGCCTGATCTTCCTTCTCACAGTTGTTATATGTGTGTATGGAAAGCCTTTAGAACATGCTTCCTTTTGCCTAAAGTATTCTAAAAATGCTACTCCCTAATAAGGAGCTCATTTGCGTGACAAATTCTCTATGCAGTGTCAGAAACATCTTTAAATGGAGATGTCACGCTTACAGGAATTAACCTGCATGCAGATCAGTTCTCACCAAACTTTGCTCGTGACAAGTTCATTTCATTTCCATCATCGTGTGCTTTGACAGCAAGATACAAGAATCACAGCTTTTCCCCGGTGAGAATCCTTTGCTCATGTATTAATTTATATAAAGGAATACCATCCAGTCAAGGTCATCTCTACTTTCCCAGCCAAATATTTGCGAGCAATCATTTACAAAGCTAACAGGTAGTACTTATATTACCCATGCTTTCCAATGTAATTCTCACAGGAGTAAATGCAACTATTAAGGAAAACTACTAAAAAGATACTAGACAAGAGTAAATGAAACTATTAAGGAAAACTACTAAAAAGATACTACAGGCTTTTTCTCCCACTAAGCTATAAATTTAAGGTAAGGAGTCCGTAAAACCATTAAGGCTTTAAAACCAGAAAAAATCAGCATGAACATCTCATTAAAAAAAAAAACCAACAAAAACTAACAAAAAGCTCCAAAGATAAAAAACTTACAATGTCTGCTTTGCAAATGCTGAACCCAAGGTTATTCAGATGTCTCCACAGAGAAACCTAGGTACATTCATTGAGAGAGAGACCAATGTACAAAGTCTTCCACCCTGAGAGAAAGCAAACTTTGGAGTTACTTCCTCCTCTGAGACACCCAGAAAACATTACATCCATCAGGAAAGCCTTGGCCCAGTCACAGAAAGCAGACAGCAGTGTGACTTCAATCGCAGGCTGAAAAACTTTCACTGCATAACCCCAACTTTGAAGACGTCTGCTGTACAGCATACACTGCACTTTTTCGGAGGTGTTAATTCGCATGGGAGAAGGCACTCTTCTTCAGGCACACAACCATCACTAGGGGCCTGTGGCAGGCTGAAGGCCAGGCAGGCGGATGGCGATGTGGAGGGCAGGCTTTCAGTCACGCTTGCCTAGAAAAAATATGTAACTAGATCTTCACACGATGTGACAAAAGCTTTATGGTGGAAAACAAAACACATTTCTTACTGTACTTGAAGTCTGAGGATATGTGCCTCGAAAAGCTCAGAGCCTGTACATTTCTCTCCTCAGCTTGAAAACTTTGGGAGTTAATGTGGAAGTGAGGAAGGAAACCTTAAGCAGACTCTTTCCACCATCACCACTTACTTTCTCAGATCTTATCTGCTTCAGTTTCCCACTCAAATCTTATATTAGATCTTTTTTTCTTTTTCTTTCTCCACCTCTGAGCTTTTCCACTTTCTTACATAATACTGAATAAATATTTTATATAGCCAAAGAGGATTTCTACCTGTTATGTAAGTCTCATTTTTGGGGACAGGTTCCCATCTTATTTTTACTGATAGAGCCTTCAGTGAAACCAGAAGCTGTACTGATGTGAATGAAAGAGAGTACACCTTAATTTAAACAAACAGCTACATTTATGCTACATTAAAACTGCTAAACGGTATGAAATTGCATTTCATCGATATGCATATGGGGTTGACAAGATTGAGGAAAATATTAACATGTATATAAACATCAACAAAACTATTAATTGTCACATAATTAGGGAGGAATTTAAGTGTGCCAAGCAGATGCATCACAGCTAAACTGGAAAGAACAGTCATATTTTAATTCTGAAACGTGCCAGGATACATTGATGTGCTTTGGATGCCCAGTTTCAGATGCTTCCTGGGGCCAGAGAGACTGCCAACAGCCTCCTCCAAGAACCACTCTGAACAGAGCTCACAACTTCAGATTAACTTCTCGAATTTGGGACCACAATATCTATCCAAAAGCTAAACGCTGTTTCTTTAGCCCTGTCTACAACTTTAAAATAAAAAAATAATAAAATTCCACCTTTCTCTGGCCACCCACTGTTTACACAGAGTGAGCTCATTACAGGAATGATAATGCTGGGTATAACAGGGAGGAGCCTAGACTACAGAAAATGTTTATGCCCATCAATATACAATCAGGTCACCAGCAGAGGATGGCAAAAACTGTGTGTTGCAGACAGCCTGATGTTTCCAGACAGGACAGCAGCAGTGGTTACACAAACAGAGCAGGCTGAGTGCTAATATATTCTAATTTCCCTCACCATAAGAAGCACTTGCACGATTTCATCTCAGCAGGATGTTTAGTTTCAGCACTACAGTTTTCTGAAAAATAACAGTTATTTTAGATTTAAGAAATTAAAACGTTACTTGTGGCTATTTTCCCCCCATCTTAGTTAGGAATCAATGGTATAGTGATGTACCCTTATCAACAACATTCAGAAACAAAAGTATATTAAAAACATAAAGAGCACAGGTGTTACACGGCCATCATCGCCTCCCAGTGTGTGGGTAATATTTTAAGAAATGCAAAGAACATGCTCTAAAGCTATTAAATTGTAATTTAATTTAATATAATCGGCTGCTTTCACTTGCAGTTTAATGCCAGAAAACAGAGATTAAAGAGAAGAAACCCTCTGTGTTTACTCGGTTACTTGAACCACTTCAAGGAGACAATGTAACCATCAGAAAGGTCAAACTCCTTCCTTCCATATGGTATTAAATAAATGCCAAGATGGAGCAGTGCAAATTTTGTTTTTAAACGAGTACAGCATTCTGGGTTTTACATTCTAAAAAAAGAATAAGCAGCTCTTCCCTCAGCACTAAGTGCTTTACTACACACCACAAAAACTGGTTATCTGAGAACTCGGAGATTACCAGCACAAAACCCTATTAAGACGGTGCCAAAAAGATTTACAAACAGGTCCGGAGGAACCTTGAAATTTCTACTTCGATCCTTGCTCCCTTTCAAAGCTTTCCTTTCTCCAGCCACCCAACCCCACGCCTGCCAGGTCGGCAGGGCAGCAAAGCCCTCCCTGCCACCTCGCTCAGGTCTGCAGTGTCTTCACATCACAGGGAATCACAGAATCGCTGTGGTCGGAAAAGACCTGTGAGATCGTCAAGTCCAACCGTTATCTAACTCTACCACGCTCACTTCTAAACCACGTTCCTAAGCACTGTATCTAGACGGCTTTTCAATACATCCAAGGTCTCTCCTCAGCCTCCTTTTCTTCAGACTAAACAACCCCCAAGTCCCTCAGGCGCTCCTCATAATTATTCTCAAGATCCTTCACCCCTTTGGAGCCCTTCTTTGGGCCGTTCTCCAGCCCCTCAATGCCTGTCTTACACTGCGGCCCCCAAAACTGAACACAGCCCGTACAGGACGGGGAGAAGGGGCTCTCCCCTCCGAGGGGCGCTGGCTGGGGCAGCTCCCAGCGCAGCTCCCGCTCCCGGCCCCAGCCGCCGTCCCGGCCGCCCGTGTGGCCGGCGCCCCCTGGCGGCC